>NC_034014.1:23073520-23079416 GCF_000346465.2 Prunus persica
AGGGTAGTCCAATCTCTTTGTAAAATCAAGGCATAATACCTCCGAATTGAGCGTCCAAGCCGCAGGGGGCAGCTGCCTTTTCCATTTACGAACTTTCAACAAAGTCACAATCTTTGGGCACAAAACAAATCCACCTCTGCAACAAAGGCCCAATTACAATTAGCAAAAGAAATAAAAAAAAAAGTAACCCAAAAAAAAAAAACCTTAGAATTTGAAGAAATAGAGAGAAAAGAGAGACCTTAGAAGGAGAATCAGCAACCTTGTAAGCATTCGCAGTAACACCCACCAACCACAACCCAGGAAAAATAGTCTGTCAGCGACAGCAACAACAACATCACCTTCCTATCAAACCAATTTGGAAGAAACCCCTAAACCAATTTCATACAAATCCATACATCATAAACCAAATTCACAAAAACCCCAAATTCTAAGAAAAGGAACGTGAACAGTACCTCGTGGATGTGAACTGTGGAGTTAAGCTTGGATGGCTGAGGGAGGAAGATGACTATGTCGGAGAGAGAGAGAGAGCTAGGCTAAAGAGAGAGACAGAGCCAAGAGAGTTGAGGGAGAACCCAATTTCTGAAAAAGTGATATGAGTGCAATCAGTTTACAATAAAGATGTATTTATAGGTGGTAGTTTTAAAAATTTTGAGGAGGGGTGGTATTTTGACAAAAAAATTATAAAATTGGTGGCATTTAGGGCTATTTCCCAAAAAAAAAAAACCGATGACCTCCTCAACAACCCCTCTGGTCACCACCACACCCTCTCACCGCCAACACCCGCCATCAATTGACAGACTCACATTCCTCATCGACAAGTCAAAATCCATCAACCACCTTCTGCAAACGCACGCCCTTCTCCTCCGCCACGGTCTCCACAACCACCCAATCCTCAACTTTAAGCTCCAACGCTCCTACGCCTCTCTCGGCCGCCTCGACTACACAGTCGCCCTTTTCCAACGAACCCACAACCCCAGCGTCTTCTTCTGGACCTCCATCATCCACAGCCATGCCCAATGCGGTCTTCATGACCTTGCCCTCATGTACTACACCCAAATGCTGACCAATGGCGTAGAACCCAATTGCTTCACCTTCTCCGCTGTCATGAAAACTTGCCCGCTTAGACTCGGAAAAGCCCTCCATTCCCAGACGATTAAACTCGGGTTTGATTCGGATTTGTATGTCAGGACGGGTCTTGTTGATGTTTATGCGAGAGCTGGTGATGTCGTGTCTGCAAGACAACTGTTTGATACAATGCCTGAGAAGAGTTTGGTTTCTTTGACGGCGATGATCACTTGTTATGCAAAAAGAGGGGAGGTTGAGGAGGCCCGTGTGCTGTTTGATGGGATGGAGGAGAGAGATGTGGTATGTTGGAATGTGATGATTGATGGGTATGCTCAGCATGGGATGCCAAATGAGGCTTTGTTGCTGTTTAGGAAAATGCTGGTGGCGAAAATTAAGCCAAACGAACTGACTGTACTGTCTTTGCTCTCTGCTTGTGGGCAGCTTGGGGCTCTTGAATCAGGTCGATGGCTTCATTCTTACATTGAAAATAATGGGATTCAAGTCAATACTCATGTGGGAACTGCTTTGATTGATATGTATAGTAAATGTGGTAGTTTGGAGGATGCTTGTCTGGTTTTTGATATGATCGATGAGAAGGACGTTGTTGCTTGGAATTCGATGATTGTAGGTTATGCAATGCACGGATTTAGCCGAGATGCATTGCAGTTGTTCCATGAAATGTGTAGACTTAGTTGCCAACCTACTGATATAACCTTCATTGGTGTTTTGAGTGCTTGTGCCTATGCTGGTTTGGTCAGCGAGGGACGAGCTTTTTTCAGTTCAATGAAGGATGAATATGGAATTGAACCGAAGATTGAGCATTACGGGTGCATGGTAAATCTCCTCAGCCGTGCTGGACAGCTTGAAGAAGCATATGAGTTTGTCAAGAACATGAAGATAGATCCTGATCCTGTCCTATGGGGAACTTTACTTGGGGCTTGTAGACTCCATGGTAACATTACTTTGGGAGAGGAGATAGCAGAGTTTCTCCTTGGCCAAAACCTCGCAAATTCAGGAACATTTATTCTTCTTTCTAACATCTATGCCGCAGCTGGGAACTGGGATGGGGTGGCAAGGGTGAGGACCTTGATGAAACACAGTGGGATTCAGAAGGAGCCTGGTTGCAGCTCAATTGAAGTGGATAACAAGGTGCATGAATTCCTTGCAGGGGATAGGAGAAGCCCGAGGAGCAAAGAAATATACATGATGATCAAGGAGATGAACCAGTGGCTTACGGCTCACGGTTACACCCCACAAATTGATACTGTGCTACATGATTTGGGGGAGAGAGAAAAGGAGCAATCCCTTGAAGTTCATAGTGAGAAGCTTGCTATTGCTTTCGGGCTAATAAGCACTCAACCCGGAACTACAATCAAAATTGTAAAGAACCTCCGTGTGTGTTCGGATTGTCATGCCGTGACCAAGCTAATTTCAAAAATTACCGGGCGGAAGATTGTAATGAGGGACAGAAACAGGTTTCACCACTTTGCAAATGGTTCATGCTCTTGTGGCGATTACTGGTGAATAGTAAATTACCAATATTGGTTCCTCTGAGATGCTTCTGGAAACAAATTTTCACCTTCAATCTAAATTCAATTCTTAACACCTAATTAACCGTGGTTTGTAATATGCCTCAATTTGACCATGGCTTCCCCGCAACACCAGGATATTTATTGGACATGTATATCAACGTAACGACTCCATTTCTTCGGTAAACTAAAACAAAAGTTTCTTATGTTTCCAAATGCTTCAAGCGCTCTGAGTTCCTCCGAAAAAAATTAAGGCATTCGGGTAATTCCGTTATGTTGGTTGCATGATCAGAAAATTGGAAACCCACCATAAGATTCAATTCCAATTTCAACACAAAAACAAAACCAGAAAAAGAGCGGAAAAAACAGCTTTGGATACTTTGGAGAGAAAAGCAAGCTCCATTATCAAGCCTAACTAAAAATATTATAAATAATCCTGTACATACTCTCCTAGAAAAAGCATGAAAGCCTGATTGACAATTGAATCAGGACAAGAGCTTACAAACTAAATGAACATTAGAGAGTAGAGCCTTGATCTACGGTTAAAATGCAAGCCTATCCACCTAATTGGCACCCATCCCAATCAAATACAAAGAACTAATCTATGGCTGGGCTTTGACGACCAACTAATTCCAATACAAGGTAATTTAGGATTTCCCGAGTCACATTCTAAAATCTAAAACGCAGACAGTATTGTTGGCAAAACATGCAGCAATTTTGTCACCTTCCTTGTTCCAGCAGACTTCAAATATACCGCCATTTCCTGTGTATGTTTTCACGATCTTGCCTTCCTTCAGTGACCAGATATGCATGGATTTATCAAGAGATCCACTGGCTAAATACTCGCCATTTGGGCTGAAGGCAACAGAATAAACAGGATCCCTGTTGGTTCAACTGAAAGTATTAATATAAATACAAATGTAATGACAGATTAACAGTAATACAACTTGAACTACAGCAATTTTTTTAGCTTCAAACACCACATAGTTCTATTAAGTCCAGTACCTGTGTCCATTCAAGCTGTAGAGAAGTTTTCCTAGTTCCACATCCCATAGCTTCACAGTGGAGTCAAACGATGCACTGTACAAGAAAGCACAACCACAGACCACTTAGAACCATGACACGTACATTTTTTTGGTGTAGTTTCTAAGGCAGAGTATACTCATAGCATGAAAGTCCAAGTTTGTATATTGCAATATTTCTACATAAAGATTCCTATCAAACAAAACTATTTCTACATAAAGACGGGTGCAAGAACAGAGATGCAATGACAGCAAGATGAATACAAAAGATCAGTAGCTTAAAATAAATTCACACGGCACAATAGGATTAATGGCAATTAAAAGTACAAAATGAATCAGAAGTAATAACGATCAACCAGGTCTTACGATAGGGGTGGTACATCACTTGGTGTTTTTATACAAAATTTCAATTGACATCATTAAGCTTTGATTGAACAAATATGAAACCACATAAAAGCTATTTATTGAAAAAATTTGCAAATGTTAACTGAAATAAGAAATGAAGACATCACGAATGCAACGCAAACAAGTATAGAGAAGCCAACAGCATCTCACTTCATCTACAAAGCACTATATTTACCTTGCAAGAACTAACTGCTGGTTAGCGTTGTTTGTTCCCGGCCCAGTGGGACTCCATCTGATAGTGTATATCTCCTGCAATACATTTTTCCAGTGCTTTTAAGATTCCCAGAAAGTAAAATTCCAGAGACATGATACACAAATCAAATTCGAAAAGACACAAAGCTGAGGAGTACCTTAGAATGCTCTCTTAAATCATGGACACATTTTTCCTGCTTCATGCTCCATATCTACACCATGATTTTATATAAGTTGCAAAAACAAATGTCTTCTTAATGACAAAGAATAATGAACCTAACAAAAACTGATACAAAGGTGAAAATGACTAAACAGCATCACGTTCATGACTATCATAATTACCAGAATAATTACCACCCTACTGAACTGCCACCGGTGCAAAAGGTAGTAGACTTTCATAACACTAGTTTTTACAATTTATATACTACCTTCCATATCATCCACCATGATGCTTGTGGAATAAAAAAAAAATTACAGGTTTATATATTATGATTTTTAGGCAACGGGGTCTAGCCTAGTGGAAAAGGGTCTTGACTTGTAGACCAATGGTCTCAGGTTCGAACCCCCCATGGCAACTAGTAGTGTGTGTGTGTGGGCGAAACCCCCTTCCCCTTGTTGTTTAGACTATTGCTTGTATTAAAAAAAATTATGATTTTTAAGGAAAAAAGAGGCCCAGGTAAATACAGAAAAGAACAAGTGCAGACGTCACTCCTCAAACGGCCTTTGTGCACACACACACACACATATATATTTGAATTATCAGACTCAAACTTCTAATCAAGCACTATAATGAAAGTTGATTGGCTTAAATGTTAAAATGGTCCTTGTGTTTTAGTCAATTGGCAAATTTAGTCCTTGTGTTTTTAATTTGACCAATTTAGTCCCTGTGTTTTACTCCGTTAGCCAATATTGTCCATTTCGTTAAATTGCCGTTAAAAAATTCATTTAAAATTTTAAAAATTATTAAGTTCTACTTACAAAGCAAACAAATATGAATTAAAATAACAAAATGTTATAAAAACAATCTGGAAACCAAACAGCCTCTATGTTCTCATGCCACCACAACCACCATGAGGAGTCCCAGCCTCCCTCCCTCCCTCTCTCTCTCTCTCTCTCTCTCTCTCTCTCTCTCTCTCTCTCTCTCTCTCTCTCTCTCTCTCTCTCTCCCGCAATTGAAGAGGAGAAATTATTATCAAATTGTCAATTTAGATTGATAATTAAGTGAAAATATGTTTGTTTGGTTTCCATCTAGAAAATAACTATCATCAAGTCAACAAGTCATATGTGCAGCTTCAAATCCAAGTTTGAACCCCAAATTGGCCTTCTCTAAACAGCATAACGGAATTGCGAAGTACATGGAAGACCAAGGTTTGAGAGATCGTAATATGGGAGATGAAATTAATCACATTAAATTTATTGGCCAAAAAGGCATCCAAATGCACCCCCTTAACGTGGCAACATGATGAAAGTTGGGTGACGCGATCAGAGCCTAGCTAAATAGATTTAAAAAGTCGGCAAGAGAAAAATCCCAACCCCATTTTCTCCCACAAGATCTCTCCTCCCCTACCTTTCTTTTTCTCCCAGACTCACTTTCTCTCATGCAGTTATCAAATCAGAGATTGTGCAGATCTGTCACACTTCGTCTCTCGTTTTTTTCTGCATTTTCTTGCTCGAGCCAAGGTC
>NC_034014.1:23079516-23171963 GCF_000346465.2 Prunus persica
CCCACCCCCACAAAATATGAGTGAAATAAAGATTCAACATCAGTATTGGCAGGCAACTGAAGGTTGTGCTGTTGGGTTGGGTGGCGGCAGCAGCACGAGAGAAGGACACAGGCTGTTGGTTTTCCAGAATTTCTTTTTTATTTTTTTATTTTGTTATTTGTATTAATATTATAAACTTAACAATTTTTTATATTAATTTTTAAATTTTAATGAATTTTTTAAAGGTAATTTAACATAATGGACAACATTGGCAAACGGAGTAAAACACAGGGACTAAATTGACCAAATTGAAAACACAAGGATTAAATTTGCCAAATGTGTAAAACACAGAGACCATTTTAACATTTAAGCCAATCCCATTGTTCCCATGTTCTGGAGTAAGTGGCATACAACGTTACTGTTGCCATACCCATCTTGTGTACCATCGTGGTCTGTTTCTAATTTAGGTAGCCATCTTTACTTATATAGACTAAAAAAATTATATGCAAACAACCATCTTATAGACGTAAATATTTGACTACAAATGTAAAACGTAACACAAATTACCTTTGCACTGATATCATCAGAACATGAAGCCAACAATGAACCGGTTGGGTCCCATTTAACGCAATTAACTTCACCCTGAAACAACCAAAATTCATTGATTAGCTACGAAAAATGATAGTATCAAGTACCTTCACAGTAAACAATCGAGTGAACTCATTCTGTCTATTTTGTAGATATTCATTCAAAGATCATCTCTACAAAAAATCACTTGAATCCGATATCATTTGACCACTCAATTGAATTATTGAAATTTTAGTATTTCTTGAAGCACCATGTTCATTGATTTTGTTGGTCTCAATTAGATGCCCTAATGATTTTCAAATTGCATGATTTTTTGCAAGGATGATCTCTGAATGAAGATGTGAAAAATAGATGGTTTGGATCGTTGAAAAAAAATTTGTAGGGGGCCCTAAGGGGTGTCCCTCAAATAAAATTATTTGCGGGATCCCTCAATAGAAGGGGACTTGTATATATATATATATATATATATATATATATATGCAGAATTTTATAATAAGAAGAACAAAATGTTAAAATGATAATTACACTCAGGATTGATCTACAGCAGCTAAATGCTTGAACATACCTGATGACCTGTAAAAGTTTTAATAGGGCGGGTTTCCCCAATCTTGCAAACATATATCATATTGTCTGTTGAGCTCATTGCAAATGAATTATTGTTGCGCCAGTCAACATCAAGTGTTGGACCTAAATGACAAAAAAAATAGCCATCAAAATCCCAACACCAGGAGGTAAACAAGGTCTGTTACAATACATTTAAATAATATACACCTGAATGGAATTCAAACTGTTGTTTTGATTCTTCTGCCTTCACATCCCACACAATTGCAGTTTTATCGCAGCTTCCCGTAAGAAGATAATCCCCCTTTTTGTTCCACTTTAGAGAGAATATAGGTCCTTTATGTTTGCTCAAAGTACTTCTTAATTCACCTGGGCAAAGATTACGTTGTTAAAAACTTCCAAAATGGTTATAAAAAAAAATACATATATATCATAAATCAAATGAAACAGGAAAAACAATTGTCTGCTTACCATTTGTAGTCCAAATTCTTGCTTGCCCATCATATGAGCCCGTTGCAAGCAGTGTTCCCTCTCCCTGAACAAGGGAAAGGTTTATTTGCATATCCACAAAAATAGTAATTTCTAGAAAAAAGAATAACAAAAAACTAGGCAAGAAGCTCCTGCAGTATTATATGCTTTTGGAAAGAAAGAAAACAAGTTTCTTTTCTTTCTGGGTAAAACTCACGAGAACACATAACAAATGAGCATCCACATGGCATGCAAATCTATTACAAGAAATTTGATACGGCATATATCACAAAATAAATCCATAATAACAGAGCTCACATTCCAATCCAGTGTCGTGACATCTTTACTCTTCTCATTTGTTCTACCCTTAACATGCTTCAGAACCAACACATTTGAGGAGCCGTTTTGTGACAATCTGGAGCTTCCTTCAGCAATGGTCCAAATACGAGCTGTCGAATCTCCAGACCTAGAAAGTGATTAATCAAATATGCAAAGAATAAGAGGAGGGGAAAAAGGTAAAAGACTTTAAAAAGTTTACCAAAACCATGGTAATCCTTACATGGAGTGGTAACAACATGGATTCAGAAACAGCCCATATTCAGGCAGACATTACAGGCCCATAATTAACATGATAATATAATATCAACAGATGCAGAAAGTCTTTAAGAGATGTTGATTTTACTGAAATTAAAGCTAACAAAAAGGATTAAACAACAAGCACATGTATTATCAAATTTTGCAGACTCTAAAACAAGAAGTAAAGATATATTGAGCAGATAAAAGGCAAAAACATGTCTGATTTAATGTTAGAACTTCACCAGCAGATATCAACATGTGAAACAATCAGTAAAGAGATAAATACATAGATTATCAACATTTTTTTTTTCATGAGTCCTTGTATCTTAAATCTAGAAAAGAGAATAGATAATATATACATACACTAAGTATGAACAATCTAACAATGAGATACCTACCCTGATGCAAGAAGGGACCCTGCTGGACTCCAAGCACAAGCACATACCTAATGAAGAAAGGAAAAGCAAACCAATGTCACAAAGAGACATCTATGATGAAACATAACAAACAGAAAGGGGAAAAGGCCAGGAATAAGGTGGGTACTGCAAGAAAATAGGAGACATGCTCAAACCTCAGAAGTATGGCCTTCTAGAATTGTCACATCAGAACTAGGGATTTCAACATCTGTTGTAGGAATATCCATTGGTTCTGCTCCAACAAACAAAATGATTATTACCATAATGTGCCTTTAGGAAATAGACAGGGAAAAAAAAGGCAGAGCGTGCGAGACATAACAATAACTTGGTAGAACCACAATTTTTCAACTGTACTACGTAAGGAGTTTGATAGCAAGCTCTGTCTTTTTACACGTATGCAAAGAACTCTAATTCATCATACCTAACTTATTATGCAATGAAGCTAGTTTAAATTCCTTGCATTGCTAGTTACTCAAATACCAAGAAATGTGCAAGGCACCACATTGCATAAGCAACTCTTACCTGGGCAGATCATTACTTAAGCTTCTAAGTGCATTTCTTACTTCCTACAGCATGCACTATGCATCAGTAAATTTCCTATTCAAATTCCTCCATTCTCAAAAGTTTAAACAGGAAGTTAATGCAGAGTGTTCTTCTTTTATTTTATTTTTTCCTGTTCAGGAGACATTAAAAAAGAATTCAACAAAAAAAAGGGTAGTTCATCAGCTAAGTTATGATTTATCCCAGGATCTTTCAACATAAAAACTTCCCAGCACCATGGCTTACTCAAGAAGTATGGAACTACATCTTAGCTCTTTCTTTTTGCCAATCACAAAATAAAGGGCATAAAATTGAACAGATTCATGGCTGCTAACAAACTATGGGCATTTGTTGCCTTAATAGTTGTATTCAGGCTAATAAATAAAAGAATAAAAAACTAAAACGAAAAGGGGAAATTGTTTTCGGTAAAAATTGAATTTACCTCCAGAAGCTCCATTTTCTTCATGTTTGACATTAATCTTCTCTTCCTGATCAGTAACCATATCTCTGTCATTGTGGTCCTCATGCTGCTTTTCTTGCTCCTTATTCTTTTCTATCCTCTCTCTGTCCTTTTCAAATTCCTTCTCCCTTTCTTGCCTTTCCTTCTCTTTTACTCGTGCCCGCTCTCCTTCATGTTCTTTTTCAAGCTCCTTATCTTTCTTATAAGACTCACGCTCTTTATCTTTGTCTCTATCCTTCTGTAGATTCTTCCTTTTCTCTTTAATCATTTGCCTAAGTTGATATAAATCCTTTGTGATAAGATCTAAAGGGTTTATCAATGAGAAATCCTCGTCCAAATCTGCGTCACTCTGGCAAGCTTAAAGCAAAAGTTGGTTAACATATATTCTAAGCTGTGCATCGTACACAAGTTACTGAATAGAAATGACCAGTTATTTAATAATTCATAGCAAAAGAACTAAGAATACTAACATTACTCAAGTTAGCTTCCATCTCCAAGTACTGAAGTCCTTTTTGTACAAATGTAATGAGGGCACCAGGTGGAACCAAATTGCCATCTATAGTGCTTTTGTTGATACCGGCCTCATATCCTAAAGCAAAAGCTGAGTGGGTGAAGCCTGAAAAAGTGATGAAAGAAGAAACTTTGTAAACAAGAGAAATTATTCAACCAAATATTCTAGTAGTAAACCATCGAGCAACAAAGTTTTATGAAGAAAAATTAAAAAGAAATGATATTTCGACCATTCCAGAGGAGAGCTACACATTAAAATCAAACCCACTATCGTTTTCGGATCTGTAAGATCATGCCCCCTCAGCTCCCGAAACCAAGAAGCCAATTCGAAAAGTTATTCCCAAATTATAGTTTTTTAACCCTAATTAAGTTACAAAAGCAACTATGTAACAGAAATTGATTCATAAACCATGAAAAAATGTACCAAACAAAAAACCTAGAATGACAATCTTATTTAAAACGGGAATAGAAAACATAAAGCGAAATTTATGAAAAATTGAGGGGTTGCAAAGTATTGCCTACCTGATTCCTGAAGGTAACGAAAGACGAGGAAATTCAACTCGACGGAGGTGATGGAGGTCATCGTCCCAAAAAGTCGCCGGCTTCAATGGCTATGATATGGCCCAGCTTCAATCACAGAGAGAGAGAGAGAGAGAGAGGAGTTGAAATGGGAAACGGGTAAAGCGGGGGATTTTTGGTTTTGCAGAGAGTTTTGAGGGCCTCTGGTCTGGAAACCGAAGTCTCACAAAGATGGAAGGGCAGCAGGGGAGCATCAATTTTTTCTTTTTGCACTCTTTTTTTCCATTTTATTTTTGTTTTAAAGCGTGGATAATGTAAAACCTGTAACATATTCTTCTACTCTTGGGTCTGTTGGGTCTGTCGACCAGCCACCGAGATTATGCCATCTGGCAAGGTTATAGGTTTTTTGTTTTTGTTTTGGTGGGCTCTGAAAATAAATCTCCCTCCTTGGTTATTGGATCCGCTGGAGCCCCAGTCCATTGGGCTTGGACTGGAATCGAGTGATTGATCTCCTCTATTAATTTGTTGTATACTCTTATATGACAACATAATTAGTGGTCAAAATTGGAATTTGTTTTAATTAGTCTAAAATATAAGGGGCAAAGGGTTTCTCACATACACACTATCAACTAAGATGCTATGGAGGTTCGAACATGAGATTATTGATATGCAAGTCAATGTCATTTTTCACTCGGCTATAACTCATTGATGGTCAAAACTAATAGAATTAATGGTGTATTTATTAATCAAGAATCAGAATTCTTATCAGGAATTGAATTCCACATCAAAGAATTAAAAAATAAGTAAGGCCCACACAAAATTAGGAATTGAATTCCTAATTTTGGAAGAATTCAATTCTTGAGTGGGAGGTGGGATTCTAGTTCCTGAAGAACTAACCCATTAGGAATTCATCTTTTTTACCCATTATATCCTCACACAATTTTCAAAATTTCAAAATTGTCATATACTTTAACCTAACAACGAGGACATTTTAGTAATTAGTACTACTCCTACCTTAATTCCATATGGTTTAGTAAACAACTTTAATAGGAATCTGGAATCTAACTCTCTTCAATCCATATAGTTTAGTAAACAACTTCAATAAGAATCGGGAATTTAGAATCTAATTCTCCTCAATCCAACTCCTCCTCAATTTAATTCATCCTAATTCAATTACGGATTAGTAAACATGTAATAAGAGTGCAAGTTTCTATAGCAATTTGCACACTCAGATGTGGATATCCCAACAAGAACACAACACGACAGCTACAATCAATTGCATTTGGTTTGAATTGAAATAGGGGTAGGATGGGCTCTGTCAAGTCTTAATCATACACGTGTGAGATGCTAAGAAAGCTAGAGCTGAATTGGATGCTCATCTACTAGACTTAGACTTGGTGGATGAACTAAATATCTCTAAACTGGTGGATCCACATAGGAGTAGGGGGGTCAATTGACCCTTGCAAGCCCTGAATCCACCGTAGGAGGCCAAGAACTTGACCCCTGCAAATGCCTAGAAGGTGTTTGATGAAATGCCCAAAGAGGGAGCAACTATAGCCAGGAGCAAGCAAGAAGCTTGCTGCGCAGCGCTGAGCGCTTCATTTTTTCTTTTTTCCTAACGTCAAAACAACGTAGTTCCACTTAAGTTTTTTTTTTTTTTTTATAATTATTAATTTTATAATTTTATTATTATTACTATTATTACTATTTTTTTAAAAAACCTGGCCAAAACGACATCGTTTTGGCTCAGGTTTTAAAAATAATAATAATAAAACCCACAAGCAGCACAACAGCTTAATAGAAGAAAGTACAATCAATTGCAAACACACACACACATATATATATATAAGCAAACTGATTGACGTCTGTCTAAGAATACTATATGGTGAAATCAAAAACATGTACCTTAGATATCTTTTGGATATAATATGGCGACACGTTAATCAGTTCCACTTTATTATTAAATTACAAGCCAAACATATATTTTACCTATTACACAACCTTGATTGCTGAAGGCTTGAAGCTTCCTTTTACAAGCTCAAGGCTTGGATCAGTTCTAATTAATGGGGATGAAATTGATCACCAACAAAATAACGGTGAGAATCACTTTCAGAAGAACCATGTCCGAATTTACCATAACTTGCGTTCGCATCATTGTCGTCATCATGCTTGGCCTCGTTGTTGTAGTTTATGGTTGGAGGCTGAGATTGTTCCTTTGTGTCACTAGCAACAACCTCATCAGTGCTTCGACCCTGCATATTTGGATCATTTTTCTGCTGAGCCAGGTGACGTTCATGCAAATTGTACCTTTCAGTATCAGCTTGCAAAGAAGCCAAGAACATCATTTTTTCTGCTTGGTTCTGCCCTCTCCATTGTTTTATATGCATCATCCATGGTGGCCATGACACGGTAGCACAACCATTAAGTATGGCTTTTATGGTGGATCCAGAATTTCTTATCTGCTTTGCAAACAACTTAAGTAAACCTTACTTGACTTGTATATGTTGACCTCCTGGAGTTTGATGAGTTTAAGAGAAAAAGCTAAAGACGGAAAAAAAAAAAATTCATGAATTAATCTATAAAATCAAATTGTGTTTATCTTGGGCCAAATCATTTGTTTGTCTAACATTTTCTCACGAGTCGAAGGACCTATTACAATTTACAAATATTTTTCTTGGTAATATATTTCCTGGAAATAAGCCCTCTATCAAAGCGGCTAAAAGAATTATAAACGAAAGTCGCTATCATAAACATCGTCATTATCATCAACAAGAAAACATACCGTACATAATATGTAATATACAAGAGAGAAATACATATAGTACTTTCTTATATTGAAAATTTGACATAAAATACGAGAGTGGTACATTTTGTATAGAAATTTTTTTTACCTTTTAGACGTTGACCCCTGCAAGGAAAATTCCTGGATCCGCCACTTACTACCCTACATTAAAATTTTGCTGGAAGAGATAGGAAAATTCATTAAAATAAGAATCCATGTTAATTAACAATACTATATCCTAAAAAACATAAATATGCTCCATCTACTACATTACAGATGAACTAGTAACACCCCATTATAGTGCTACGGTTACATCCAAGAATTTTTTTCATATTAGGGATCTAAATTTTTTGACTTAAACCCACTGGTAAATCTGAACTATAAGGAATATGTCGACTAAATGATAACGGTAATCTAAACCCGCTACTGTCACACCTTCACGATAATCTAATTTGTATATAAATAATAACGTGCATGTCCTCCAATCAAAATAATTTTCAAACTAAAAAAGTTTCAGTAAAAATATAGGGATTGTAAACCAAAATTTGCCATTCATTTTTGGTTTTTTGTTCGGGGTGTTGAACCCGTCATTTCACCAAAATAAATAAATTTGAAGAGCTTGTTTGGTAATGTTTTTTGAAAATTTTATGTACAATGTTGTTAGAAAATAAAAATGAGAAAATAAATTTGTATTTTCAAGATCTAAAAAGGTATATGGTAATTTAATTGAAAAGTAATTTCAGAATATAGAGATTGAAAACGCATTCGGTACTACAACGTAAAAAAAGTATAAACAATGAATGATTTTCAATATAACAGTCCTGATCTCTTGGACCACAGGAGTCCAAGAAATTTGTGGTCACTCACCGTTAGATATAAATTCAACGGTTCACTCACACTTGCACTCATTTTAAAAAACTTTTTTCAACCATTGAATTAATATCCAACGGTGGGTGACCACAATCTCTTGGACTCCTGTAGTCTAAGAGATCGGGACTGTTCAATATAATAGTATATTTAGCAAAATTAAATAAGAAAATATTGTTTAATACCACTTGATTAAATATTACAATTGATTATGTATTACCATCCTGATCTCTTGGACTACAGGGGTCCAAGAGATTTGTGGTCACTCACCGTTAGATGTAAATTCAACGGTTCACTCACTCTTGCACTCCTTTTAAAAAACTTTTTTGAATCATTGGATTAATATCCAACGGTGGGTGACCACAATCTCTTGAACTCCTGTGGTCCAAGAGATCGGGACTGGTATTACCATCCTATCATGTGAATCCTTTTTCGAAAGTTTTTGTCAATATCTAATCCATAAAAATAAAAAATTATGATGAAGAATAACAACATGGTTTTTGTCAGTATCTCATCCACCTTTGCTTTTGGTTCCATATATAATCTACCGGGTGGATAAAGATCCGTGCAATTCAATTGTGCGAAGTCAAGTGTGCTTACATATTGGCTGACGTATGCATATAGTTCCCTGTGATGAACGCCGTCAGCACTAGCCACGATGGATGGCAATAATGCAAACCGGAGTGGGGTCCACTCCCATTTCCATCTATGGTCAAACCATCAGCATTAGTTTCAAATAGAGGAGTTTCTCACATGTACATTGTCCAGATTTTGTAAAGATTCGAATATGAGACTTTTGATCTGTAAGTTTATATTATTTTTCATTGAATTAGACCATGTTAATATGGTAAAGAGCAAAATTAAGAGTGCTACACTGCATATTGTCGTATGTGCATACCCTACCATGAAGACAACACGACAATCGCAATCAATTGCATTTGGTTTGAATTGAAGATCAGAAGGATGGGCTCAAGTCTCACATGCATATACAATAAAGGATAATGGTATGCTTACCACATAAATTTACCACATTTTAATACCATATTACATGACAGCTGATGTGGACAACCACCTTATTAATGATGTGTTTACTAATCAGGAATTGGAATTTTCATCAAAAATTGAATTCCACATATGGAGGATTCCTGCGTTTACTTCACATCAAGGAATTGAAAAGTAAGTGGGGCCCACACAAAATTAGAAATTGAATTCATGATTTTGGAGGAATTCAATTTTTGGGTGGGATGTGATATTCTAATTCCAAAAGAACTAACTCATTAGGAATTCATCTGTTTTACCCATTATATCCTCACACAATTTTTAAAATTTCAAATTTGCCATATACTTTAACCCAATAACGAAGACATTTTAGTAATTAGTACCACTTCTACTCCAATTCCATATGGTTTAGTACACAACTTAAATAGGAATATGGAATCTAACTCCTCTCAATCCATATGGTTTAGTAAACAACTTCAATATGAATCTGAAATATAATTCTCCTCAATCCAACTCCTTCTCAATTCAATTCATCCTCATTTCAATTCCTCCTAATCCAATTACGGATTAGTAAACATGCCATAAAATTATATTAGTTCTATTTTTAGGAGATAATATTTTCTATATTTTTCATTAGTTAATTTTTTTTTTTTTAAAACTAAACCCTGCTGAATTAGAGACCACTTTTCACGTACGTCTCTCTGCCTCCCCCAATTCCCTCTCTCCCTCCTTCCTCCCCTCCCCCATCGTCGGCGCTTCACTAAACTTCTGCCATGGCTCGGCCAGACTTTTGACACCGTTCCACCGCTCTACTCCTTCCTCCATGGTTTTAGGTTAGTACACCTTCGTTATAACATTCTTTTTCTGTTTAGCTTACCTTGTTTTTGTTTTTGTTTTTTTGTTTTTGGATGAATGCTTTCTTCTCATATGCGATTGCTGAATTATTTATTTATTTGTTTATTTTCAATTAGTATTCAAATTAAGTTTTTTTTACTAGTTAAACATGCTCTTCTTCAAATCAGGATTTGTTTCTAATCGTTGGCGCTTTGTCAGACCTCTTCAACCCTTCCCCTGCCGCTCTACTCCTTCCTCTTGGTGTTTGGTTTAGTACACCTATATTTGTACATCATATTCTTCACCCCTCTCCCTTCTTGATCAAACTCCTTCTTCTTACAAGCCAAATCGCACAAAGCAATCTATCTAAAGAAAATCAGGATTGGAATTCAGAAGGTGTGGACGAATGAGTTTTACTTTTTTAATTTTCTGGATGGATAAGATTTTATTTAATTTTCTGATGGGTTTCTTTAATGTGTTTGCATCTACATTTGATTGAGTTTTTTTTGGTGTTTTTTAATTAAGGATTTGATGGTCAAATGAGAATAGCTTTTTCATGCACCTTACAAGTACTTGCTACCCAAAAAAGAAGCCACATGAGTTCCTTGCAATGATGGCTCTCTATGTTAAGGATGTTATTTTGAAGACATTCACCTTAGGGTTGATGCGTGTTGATAATAGATTGTATCTAATTCATGTACTGGATTTTATTTGTATCTCATTTATAGTTAGAGATCTAATTGAAGCATAATTAATTTAATGTATTTTGTTAGTTTTCAATGCTTGATGTATAAAATGTGGTTGTCCGTATCAACTGCCAAATAAAATAGATTTATATAGTGCGCATAGCATTACCCATACAATAAAATATCTACATATATCTTTCCCCATACAAAAATTATATGTAGATATTTCCTTCCCGTACCCTCTTCTTTATAAATATATACCACATCCACCACTCAAAATCAAACTTAAAAACCAACAAAAGCCAAAACGAACCATGGAACAAGGCATCTTCTTCTCCACAACGTCCCTCTCTCTTATCTTCATCATAATCTTCATTTTCCAGTTCTTTCTTAAAACAAAACGACGACGTTACACAAACCTCCCACCAAACCCTTTTTCTCTCCCCATCCTAGGCCATCTCCATCTCCTAAAAGCCCCGGTCCACCGAACCTTCCACCGCCTCTCTCAAAAACACGGCCCTATTTTCTCTCTCTGGTTCGGTTCGCAGCGCGTGGTCATAGTCTCATCCCCGTCCGCTGTCCAAGAGTGTTTCACAAGAAACGACATCGTTTTGGCAAACCGTCCTTCACTGCTCCTATTCAAGCACATAGGCTACAACAGCACGACCATCTCAACCTCTCCATACGGCGACCACTGGCGCAACCTCCGCCGCATCGGTGCCATCGAGATTTTCTCCTCCGCTCGACTCAACACATTCGCAAACACACGAAAAGACGAAGTCAAACACCTCATCTGCAAACTTGCACAAAACTCGGTGCATGAGTTTGCGAAGGTGGAGTTGAAGTCTATGTTCACTGAGCTAACCTTTAACATCATAATGACAATGGTGGCGGGGAAGAGGTACTATGGGGTTGACGTGTCGGTGGACAAGGAAGAGGCCAAGCAGTTCAGGCAGATTATGAAAGAGGTTTTTGCTCATAGTGGGGCAGTGAACCCAGCAGATTTCTTGCCCATTTTGAATTGGATTGGGAGCAATGCTTATGAAAAGAGGGTGATGAAGTTGGCTAAGAAGACTGATTCGTTTTTGCAAGGTCTGATTGATGAGCAAAGGAGTAAGGGTAAAAATGGAACTATGATCGACCATTTGCTTTCTCTGCAGGACTCACAGCCTGACTATTATACTGACCAACTCATCAAGGGCTTTATACTGGTTAGTTGAGAATTCTATCTCATGCATTACATTATAATTAATAAAGTTTTTATTTATTTATAATTAATATAGAGTAGGTAGGGAGTTGGTGGTTGGATTCATTGAATTGATTAATCCATACTAAATTAATACCAATAGCGTTATTTGTATAATATTTATTTACTATTCTGTTAATTATATCTCTAATAGACCCGCAAGTATACGTGGGATTCACTTAGAGTAGAGGACAGTACAAATAGCAGCATCCAATGTAAATGTTGCACCTAGGCACTCAGTTAATTATATATTTAAGAACAACAACAGTGATAAGAAAAAGTTGTTCTGCATTTCATTGGCTAACTTTCTCTGTAATTTTCACAAGAATTACAAAATAAACATTCAAATTAGCTGACACAACCGATAAACATGTTACGTATTTCATGCTCTTTTCTTCTGAACTTAGTAATAATAATAAAGTAATTTTTAGGTGCTGTTATTGGCTGGCACTGATACATCATCAGTCACACTGGAATGGGCCCTGTCTCATCTACTTAACAATCCACATGTGCTAAGAAAGGCTAGAGCTGAACTGGATGCTCAACTCGACCAAGAACACTTAGTTGATGAACAAAATATCTCTAAACTACCCTACCTTCAAGGCATTATATCAGAGACGCTGCGGTTGTGCCCAGCCGCCCCGATGCTAGTACCACATTTTGCATCTGATGACTGCACTATTGGGGGATTCGACGTTCCATGTGGCACAATGGTATTGGTGAATGCATGGGCCATACATAGAGATCCACAGTTGTGGGATGATCCTGAAATGTTCAAGCCTGAGAGGTTCAAAAGTGGTGAGGATCTGTCACACAAGCTCATGCCATTTGGAATGGGGAGGAGAGCTTGCCCTGGATCAGGCTTGGCGCAACGTGTGGTGGGCTTGACCTTGGGGACATTGATCCAATGCTTTGAGTGGAAGAGAGTTGACGAGGAGGAGATTGACATGACTGAAGGTAAAGGACTCACCATGCCAAAAGCTGTACCTTTGGAGGCTCTGTGTAAAACCCGCTCTATTGTGAACAAGCTTCTACCTTGATCCTATGCATGAATTAGCTAGTCTTCCAATAAATTCATCTTAACTAGTATGTGTTGTATTATTGCAAGTGTAAGTGTTCATGTTACCTTTTCTTTTTATATGAGTGGTCATGAGCTTTTGCGTGGCCAATCATTTGTATCTTTGTACGTAAGGTTTGGAAGAGAAATAAGGCTTTTCTTCCACTGTGTTTTCTTGTGAAGAAGGGAAGAAGACTTTGTCAAACAAGCTCTGATCAGGTCATGGCAAAGGATTTTGGGAATCTTAGCAAAGTTCTGGTGCCTGCGATGAGAATGGAAAAAAATCATTGAAATATGAAGCGATGTAGCAATCATATACCCTAAAATCATTGAAATATGAAGCGATTTTGGAAATCCTCAATGCTCTCTCTTATGCTTCCCTTTTTATTTACCGACGTGAAGGCAGCGTTATTTACTTTCTTGTGTATGTTGACAACCTTGTTGTTACAGAAAATAATGCCTCACTTGTTTCTTAGTTTGTTCATGCTCTTGCTGGGAGGTTCTCTATCAAGGATCCAGGATCCCTTAATTATTTTCTCGGTGTTAAAGTTGTGCCTACTACCACTGGTCTTTTTTTTGTCTCAACACAAGTATATCTGTGATCTTTTGAGCAAGGCCCACATGGATGATGCAAAGGAAGTCAGTACACCAATGACCACATCCGATTCTCTCGCGCTTCATGATGGTTCTCCTCCCACTAACGCCAGTTGGTGGTCTTCCAGGGACAGACCCATGATTTCAAACTTGACTGGGGCTGACTTTACCTTACATATAAACATACTAAGTAGATAAAAAACTTGATAGTACGATATAATTTCATTGATAACAAAAAATTAATAATACACATACTCAAGGGGGGACATAATAAGCCTTACCTCTCAAATAACACTATATAAGTTGCACCCTTCGAGTCTTCATAGAATTAAAATCATTAATTATCGATTCATTTTCTATATTATTAGCAAATTATCTTTCAATGTGAAGTTAACATACAATTAGCAAGAAATTCATCACCTGTCTTGTTTCGAATACGATTTTTGATAAGTCTCATACAAGAAAATGTTCATTTTGTTCTTGCTGCAAAAACCAGGAAGAGTTAGCACCAAACGAATCAATCTGTCAATCAAGTAGTATTTTTGTGCTAATCTTATTCCACTAAGCGCTCAAGTAAAGGATTCCTTGGGTTGTAGGCTGCAACTTTCCTATTCTCCTTTTTATTCTCCACTTGCAATGCTATGCAAACAAAGGATTCCTTGGGAGGGTAGGATATTCAATTGGATGGCTGGGGTATATATATATATTTTTTGGGATTTTAAAAGCCACCTGTGTTGTAGCCTAGGTTAGCCAAAGCCATGTTTCGTCCTTGTGGTCTTCAATATCTCAGTCTCACTCACCTCGACATCTCATTTGCTATCAACAAGCTATCTCAATTCATGCATCAGCCATCTGACATTCGTTGGCTAGCTTTGCAGCGTCTTCTTCGTTACCTCAAAGGCACCATCTACCATGATCTTCTTCTCAAACACTCTCGTACCACTACCTTGTTTGATTTTTCTGACGCGGATTGGGTTGACAACTGTGACGATTGAACATCCACCACAGCCTATGTTGTCTATCTTGGCGGTAATCTCATTTCCTGGAGCTCCTGCAAACAACGAGCCATTGCTTGCTCATCCACCAAAGCTGAGTACTGTGTCATTGCTTGCATCACCGTTGAACTTGCTTGGATCAAATCTCTGCTTCGCGAACTTAGTGTTATGCCCTCATCCATGCCTGCCATTTCTTGTGATAATATTGGTGCCACCTTCTACTATGCCAATCCTGTTCTCCACTCTCACATGAAACACTTTGCAATTGATTTTCAATTTGTTAGTGATTTGGTCACTCGTGGGCTCCTTTAGGTATCTAATGTTTCCAATATTGATCAACTCACTGATGCCCTCACAAAGCCTTTGTCTCTCCACCGTTTTCAACTTCTCCGGTTCAAGATTGGTGTTGTTGATGATGCCACCATCTTGCGGGGGCGTATAAGGGAACCACCGCAGTCAATGCAAATCAATGCCTCATCTCCAGCAATCTTATTGCTGCCAAATAAGGCTCTTTCAGTAGCTCCATCATCAACTCCTCAGAATCAATCAAAGGCTTTCCCTTCCTAATTTATCTTTATGTTGCCTTTGTATATTAACTCTAATTAATTTTATATTCAACCACATATCTACTTACTCTAATTAACATCATCAACTATGTATATAAATGGTGTACTGCTAATTATATTATTCATCGAGTGAATACAAAAACATCCTTCCAATACCATTATTCACATCTCCCTCGTAGCCATGCAAATATGATCCAGTACTTAAAACAAGTATAGCTAGGCAATTCTCCCTCACGTCCCTCTTCTTTATAAATACCAAAAATCCACCACCCAAAATCAAACTTATATATCAATAAATAGCAACCAATAACCAAAACAAACCATGGAACAAGAGGCATCTTCTTCTACACAACGTCCCTCTTTCTTATCTTCATCGTCGTCTTTACTTTCAAGTTTTTTCTTCAAACAAAACGACTATGTTACACCAACCTCCCGCCAAGCCCGCTTTCTCTTCCAGTCCTCGGCCATCTCTATCTCGTAAAACCCAGTCTACCAAACCTTCCACCGGCTCTCCCAAAAACACGGCCCGATCCAGCGCGTGGCCAATGGTCATAGTTTTCATCCTCGTCCGCTGTGCTGTCCAAGAGTGTTTCACCAAAAATGACGTTGTTTCGGCAAACCGTCCTTCACTGCTCCTAAGCAAGCACTTAGGCTACAACAACACCATCGTCACAACCTGCCCACACGGCGATCA
The DNA here is from genome assembly GCF_000346465.2 of Prunus persica. Classification (NCBI taxonomy): domain Eukaryota; kingdom Viridiplantae; phylum Streptophyta; class Magnoliopsida; order Rosales; family Rosaceae; genus Prunus; species Prunus persica. The sequence continues at coordinate 23,095,454 of NC_034014.1, forward strand.
TTGGCGCAACCTCCGGCGCATCGGCGCCATCGAGATCTTCCCCTCCGCTCGACCCAATGCATTCGCGGACGTGCGAAAAGACAAAGTCAAATACTTAATACGCAAACTTTCACAAAACTCGATTCATGGTTTTGCAAAGGTGGAGTTGAAGTTTGTTCTCTAAGCTGACCTTTAACATCATAATGACAATGGTTGCGGAGAAGAGATACTACGGTAACGGCGACGACGTGTCGGTGGACAAGGAAGAGGCCGGGCAGTTCTGGCAGATTATGAAGGAGATTTTTGCTCATAGCAAAGCAGCGAACCCAGCAGATTACGAAGGAGGCTTTACAAGGTCTGATTGATGAGCAAATGACAAAGGGTAAAAATGGAACTAATATAACATGATCGATCATTTGCTTTCCCCTGCAGGAGACTCATCCTGATTATTATACTGACCAACTCATCAAGGGCCTTATACTGGTTAGTTTAAGATTATATCTACTGCATTACATTACATTTTTATAAAGTTGGTGACTTTTTTTTTTTGCTAATACAAAAGTAATTATTAGGTCATTTTATTGGCTGGTATCGATACATCATCAGTGACATTGGAATGGGCCATGTGTCATCCACTCAATAATCCATAAGTGCTAAGAAAGGCTAGAGCTTAATTGGATGCTCATCTACTAGTCCAACAACACTTAGGCCCCGTTTTGTTTATGGAAAATGAGGCTTAGGAATGGAAAATCAATTGATTTTTCATGTTTGATAAGTTCAGGTATGGGAAATGATTGTCTGACACATAAAAAATAGGTGGGAAAGTGCAGTCATCCTCCTAACTTAGGTTTTGTTTTCCCTCTTCATGAGAAAGTTTGGGAAAATGAGTCAACAGCTCATTTTTTATGACCATTTTGTCCCTATTAACAATTTGGAATTACAATATATATCATTAAATGCACTCTTTTTATATTTGATTTAATATGGGTATAATTGAAAAATTATACAAACTTTGTTTTCCATTCCTATTCAAAACAAACATGGAACATGAAATAAAGTGAAATTTCTCAGTTACTTTCCCGACATTACCAAACGTGAGAAATGAATATTCCATTTCCCATCCCTTAGGAAATGACATGAGAAGTGATTTCCCCTCAAATCCGTTCCGTGAACCAAACGAGACCTTAGACTTAGTGGATGAACTAAATATCTCTAAACTACCCTACATTAAAATTCTGTTGGAGGAGATAGAAAAATTCATTAAAATAAGAATCCATGTTAACTAGCAATACTATATCCTAAAAAACATAAATATGCTATCCATCTACTACATTACCGATGAACTAGTAGCATCCAAGAATTTTTTTCAGATTTGGGATCTAAATTTGTTTGGCTTAAACCCGGTGGTAAATCTAAACTATAAAGAATATTTTGGCTAAATTTTAACGGTAATCTAAACCCGCTACTCTCCCACCTTCATGATAATCTAATTTGTATATAAATGATAACATGCATGTCTTCCAATCAAAATAATTTTCAAACTCAAAAAGTTTCAGTAAAAATATAGGGATTTTGTAAACCAAAATTTGCAGTTTATTTTTTATTTTTTGTTCAGGGTGTTGAACCCGTCATTTCACCCAAGAAACAAATTGAAGAGCTTGTTTAGTAACGTTTTCTGAAAATTTTATGTACAATGTTATTAAAAAAATTAAAACGAGAAAATAAATTTGTTTTTTTTAAATCTAAAAATGTATATGGTAGTTTAATTGAAAAGAAATTTCAGAAAACATAAAGATTGAAAACGCATTCCGTACTACAATGTAAAACTAGCATAAACAATGCATGATTTTCAATATGTAGTAGTATATTTAGCAAAATCAAATAAGAAAATATTGTTTAATACATCTTGATTAAATATTACAATTGATTATGTATTACTATCCTACATTTGAGTCCTTTTTCTAAAGTTTTTGTCAATATCTAATCCATAAAAAAAAAAATTATGATGAAGAATAACATGGGCATGGCTGCGTATGCTTACATATTGGCTGACGTATGCTTAGATCCGTGGAATTTCAATACTCAATTGTGCGAAACCTAGTGTGCTTACATATTGGCCGACGTATGCATCTAGTTCCCTGCGATGAACGCCGTTAGCATTAGTTACGCCGTTAGTACTAGCTAAATTTTAGCTAAAATGGATAGAAAGCTATTATAGAAAATCATTTAAAGATGTTTCCTCCAGTAATGTTCTCTATTTTGACTAATCTAAAATATTTTATTATTATTTTCTCTTTCTCTTTCTCCCTCTTTCTCTTGCAAATCAAATATATTAAAAAGAAAAGTAGAAACCCAACCCCCTCCCCCTCTCCCTTTTCTTTCTCTTTCTCTTTCTCTTTCTTTTCAATTTGGTGAGCCTCCATTTCTCTCCCCTCCTTGCTAGACGTAGAGAGCCAAAAGTTGGTTCTTCAAAATAGAGAGCCAAGTAGGGAGTCTGTTGGAATGAGGATTTTCCTTCTTTTTGGACATAATAGCTAGAGATGAGAGGATAGGGAGTCTGCTGGAGATGTTCTAAGACAAACCAAAGTGAGGTCCACTACCATTTCCATCAATAGTAAAAACATATTGCAACAAGCGTTAGTTTAAATTAGAGGAGAATGAGGTTTCTCACACACATTAGTAAAGTGTCATGAAGATTCAAATATGGAATTCTTAATATGTAAATCAAGATTCTTTTTCACTGAATTAGACCCCATTAACATCATAAAGAGCAGAATTATAAGTGTTAAACTATGCATATTGTCATATCATACGTACGTGCATACCTAACATGAAGAAAACACACTATATGCTTCTCTTAAACAATAAAATATCTATATAGATATTTCTTTCACGTACCCTCTTCTTTATAAATGAATACCACCTCCACCGCTCAAAATCAAACTTAGGCCAAAACAAACCATGGCATAATTAATTTAATGTATTTTGTTAGTTTTTAATGTTGATGTATAAAATGTAGTTGTCTGTGTCAGCTGCCAAATAAAATAGATTTATCTAGTACGCATAGCATTACCCATACAATAAAATATCTACGTATATCTTTCCCCATACAAAAATCTATATGTAGATATTTCCTTCCCGTACCCTCTTCTTTATAAATATATACCACATCCACCACTCAAAATCAAACTTAAAAACCAACAAAAGCCAAAACGAACCATGGAACAAGGCATCTTCTTCTCCACAACGTCCCTCTCTCTTATCTTCATCATAATCTTCATTTTCCAGTTCTTTCTTAAAACAAAACGACGACGTTACACAAACCTCCCACCAAACCCTTTTTCTCTCCCCATCCTAGGCCATCTCCATCTCCTAAAAGCCCCGGTCCACCGAACCTTCCACCGCCTCTCTCAAAAACACGGCCCTATTTTCTCTCTCTGGTTCGGTTCGCAGCGCGTGGTCATAGTCTCATCCCCGTCCGCTGTCCAAGAGTGTTTCACAAGAAACGACATCGTTTTGGCAAACCGTCCTTCACTGCTCCTATTCAAGCACATAGGCTACAACAGCACGACCATCTCAACCTCTCCATACGGCGACCACTGGCGCAACCTCCGCCGCATCGGTGCCATCGAGATTTTCTCCTCCGCTCGACTCAACACATTCGCAAACACACGAAAAGACGAAGTCAGACACCTCATCTGCAAACTTGCACAAAACTCGGTGCATGAGTTTGCGAAGGTGGAGTTGAAGTCTATGTTCACTGAGCTAACCTTTAACATCATAATGACAATGGTGGCGGGGAAGAGGTACTATGGGGATGACGTGTCGGTGGACAAGGAAGAGGCCAAGCAGTTCAGGCAGATTATGAAGGAGGTTTTTGCTCATAGTGGGGCAGTGAACCCAGCAGATTTCTTGCCCATTTTGAATTGGATTGGGAGCAATGCTTATGAAAAGAGGGTGATGAAGTTGGCTAAGAAGACTGATTCGTTTTTGCAAGGTCTGATTGATGAGCAAAGGAGTAAGGGTAAAAATGGAACTATGATCGACCATTTGCTTTCTCTGCAGGACTCACAGCCTGACTATTATACTGACCAACTCATCAAGGGCTTTATACTGGTTAGTTGAGAATTCTATCTCATGCATTACATTATAATTAATAAAGTTTTTATTTATTTATAATTAATATAGAGTAGGTAGGGAGTTGGTGGTTGGATTCATTGAATTGATTAATCCATACTAAATTAATACCAATAGCGTTATTTGTATAATATTTATTTACCATTCTGTTGATTATATCTCTAATAGAGGCGAGACCCGCAAGTATACGTGGGATTCACTTAGAGTAGATCATCTTGGACTTTATTGGGCTAGTTTTCTTGCACCTAGGCACTTATATATTTAAGAACACCAACAACAACAGTGATAAGAAAAAGTTGTTCTGCATTGCTAACTTTCTCTGTAATTAATATTTATTTACCATTCTGTTGATTATATCTCTAATAGAGGCGAGACCCGCAAGTATACGTGGGATTCACTTAGAGTAGATCATCTTGGACTTTATTGGGCTAGTTTTCTTGCACCTAGGCACTCAGGTAATTATATATTTAAGAACAACAACAGTGATAAGAAAAAGTTGTTCTGCATTTCATTGGCTAACTTTCTCTGTAATTTTCACAAGAATTACAAAATAAACATTCAAATTAGCTGACACAACCGATAAACATGTTACGTATTTCATGCTTTTTTCTTCTGAACTTAGTAATAATAATAAAGTAATTTTTAGGTGCTGTTATTGGCTGGCACTGATACATCATCAGTCACACTGGAATGGGCCCTGTCTCATCTACTTAACAATCCACATGTGCTAAGAAAGGCTAGAGCTGAACTGGATGCTCAACTCGACCAAGAACACTTAGTTGATGAACAAAATATCTCTAAACTACCCTACCTTCAAGGCATTATATCAGAGACGCTGCGGTTGTGCCCAGCCGCCCCGATGCTAGTACCACATTTTGCATCTGATGACTGCACTATTGGGGGATTCGACGTTCCATGTGGCACAATGGTATTGGTGAATGCATGGGCCATACATAGAGATCCACAGTTGTGGGATGATCCTGAAATGTTCAAGCCTGAGAGGTTCAAAAGTGGCGAGGATCTGTCACACAAGCTCATGCCATTTGGAATGGGGAGGAGAGCTTGCCCTGGAGCAGGCTTGGCGCAACGTGTGGTGGGCTTGACCTTGGGGACATTGATCCAATGCTTTGAGTGGAAGAGAGTTGGTGAGGAGGAGATTGACATGACTGAAGGTAGAGGACTCACCATGCCAAAATTTGTACCTTTGGAGGCCATGTGTAAAACCCGTTCTGTTGTGAACAAGCTTCTACCTTGACTATGCATGAATTAGTCTTCCAATAAATTCATCTTAACTAGTATGTGTTGTATTATTGCCAGTGTTCATGTTACCTTTTCTTTTTAAATGAGTGGTCATGTAAGCTTTTGCGTTGCCAATCATTTGTATCTTTTTTTACCTAAGGTTTGGAAGAGAAATAAGGCTTTTCTTCCACTAGTTCTCTTGTGAAGAAGGGAAAGAAGGGCTCGACTTTGTCAAACAAGCTCTGATCAGGACATGGCAAAGGATTTTGGGAATCTTAGCAAAGTTCTTGTGCCTGCGAAGAGAATTGGAAAAAATCATTGAAAATATGAAGCGACTTCCCAATTATATACCCTAAAAAAATAAATATATTGTTCACTTATTATGATGCAGATGAATTAGCAATGTCACATGACAGTTCTACGGACGATCATATTCAAGAATGTTCTCATACTTGATATTTTATCTTTACTTAAAATAAATTAGTTGACAAGCCAAATTATAAGAAAGTTTTCACTTAATAACACTTGTCATGTGATATTATAATAACTTCAATTTTTAACGAAAATATTATACGCAATCTAATTTGTATACAGATGATAACGTGATCATCAAAATATTTTTCAAACCCAAAAATGTATTTCGTGAAAATATAGGGATGTAAACCAAAATTTGCCATCAAATTTTAACTTATATAGTGAGAAAGAATACGTATGCCACTACGTGAGAGATGGACTGAACAAATTGGAATTTGGAAGGACGTACATCTTTACGTTTTTGGAAAATTCTTAGGCCTTTTAAGGGAAGTAGGCCCCACTGTGTTTGCCTTGTGGCTTGCTCTTGTTTCCACCAGGTGGACAGTGCGTTTTACATATTCACTGACGTATGCAAATCCAGCACGCGATCCTGACCTAATGAAAAGTTTTTTATCCCAAAAAAAAAAGCTTCACTTGCAATTAAAATTGAATCTGGTTTTTTGATGACCTTGAAATTAGTGGTGAACACTTTCCACTTTATAAAGTAATTGTTGAAAAAGGAAGACAATAACATGCCAACCAAAAAACAAAACAAAAAACAAAAAGGAAAAAAAAAATTAACCACAAGATCAGTAGAGTATTTGGTTTCGAATTGAAGAGGGGCCAGATTTGACTCTCTCTAGTGTCAATGAATTTTTGTTCTACCACACAAATTGAAAAATATATATATTTATATTGAGAATTTAATGTAATTAAACAATTTCATTCGAAATTCTAAAGAATATCGAATTGTATTTCTTTTTGTTTGAGGTCTTGGAGTAAGTCAAATGATTTTTTTCTTTCTTTACATGCTATCAAAATGTGAAAGTAAATGTGAGTTAATTCAGTTTGTTTAAGGCAGTTTGTCCGCCCTTTAGACATTGGAGTATCTTTTTTCCCTTTTGCCATACATTGGTCAGTTCAAAAATCACACCATTTGAACAAGACAGTACTATTCTTTGTCATTACTTGGCCTACTCTCACGTCTCCTTACTCTTTATAAATACCACATCTTCACCACTCAAAATCTTACCAGCAGCCAAGCAAAGCAACCATGGAACAACAAGACATCCTGTTCTACACGTTCCTCTCCCTTATCTCCATCCTTTTCTTGCTCCAAACAAAACGTCGGCTTCACAAAAACCTCCCACCAAGCCCACTTCCCCTCCCAATCCTCGGCCATCTCCATCTCCTCAAAATCCCCATCCATCGAACCCTCCAACGCCTCTCACAAAAACACGGCCATATTTTCTCTCTCTGGTTCGGCTCACAGCGTGTGGTCATCGTCTCATCCTCGTCAGCCGCACAAGAATGCTTCACCAAAAATGACATCGTTTTGGCCAACCGTCCTCGCTCGCTCGTAAGCAAGCACTTAGCCTACAACAACACCACCATCGGCACGGCCCAATACGGCGACCACTGGCGCAACCTCCGCCGCATTGGGGCCATCGAGATCTTCTCAACCTCTCGACTCAACGCATTCTTGAATGTCAGAAAGGACGAAGTCAAACACTTGCTACTCAAACTTTCACAAAACGCACGTGACGATTTTGGGAAGGTGGAGCTCAAGTCCATGTTTCTTGATCTCACTTTGAACGTCATAATGAGAATGGTGGCCGGGAAGAGGTACTACGGCGAGGACGGGTCGGTGGACAAAGAGGAGGCCAGGCAGTTCAGAGAGATCATGGAGGAGATTTTTGCTTATGCTGGAGCAGGGAACCCGGCGGACTTCTTGCCCATTTTGAATTGGGTCGGGAGTGTACATGGGTATGAAAAGAAGGTGATGAAGCTGGCTAGGAGGATGGATGCGTTGTTGCAAGGTCTCATTGATGAGCACAGGAGCGAGGGTAGAAATGGAAGTACAATGATTGACCATTTGCTTTCTCTGCAGGAGTCACAACCTGAGAATTACAGTGACCAAACTATCAAGGGGCTTATTCTGGTAAGTCCAAAACCATATCCCATACGGTCACACATTTAAATTTGGTTCATGTTTTTCACGGTCTCCTCTTCTTTATTTATTAACACTCAAGGAGTAAATATTTACAGGTCATGTTGTTGGCGGGTACTGACACATCAGCAGTGACACTAGAATGGGCCATGTCCAATTTGCTTAACCATCCGGATGTGCTAAAAAGGGCAAGAGCTGAACTCGATGCTCAAGTAGGCCAAGAACGCTTGGTGGAGGAACATGATATCTCTAAACTGCCCTATCTTCAAAGTATCATCTCCGAGACTCTTCGATTGTATCCAGCGGCCCCAATGCTCCTATCACATTTTTCATCAGATGATTGCACTATTGGGGGATTCGACGTGCCGCGTGGAACAATGGTATTGGTCAATGCATGGGCCATACATAGAGATCCAAAGTTGTGGGATGATCCTGAAAGCTTCATACCTGAGAGGTTTCGGAGTGGTGAGGATTTGTCACACCAACTGATGCCATTTGGACTGGGAAGAAGGTCTTGTCCAGGATCAGGCCTTGCCCAACGTACGGTGGGCTTGACTTTGGGATCATTGATACAATGCTTTGATTGGATGAGAGTTAGTGAGAAGGAAATTGATATGGCAGAAGGTAAAGGCCTAACAATGCCTAAACTTGTACCATTAGAGGTCATGTGTAAAGCACGCCGGATTATCAACAAGGTTTGATAGCTTGATCTAGAACTAATATCCAGAATTGCGAAGCATTATCATTGTGGAAAGTTATTTCAATTTGCACGTTGTATGTCATAGCGAGTATTTCTATGGCAAGTAATAAATGAATCAATTGTGTGTCTGTTGTATCATTGTCAGTATATTCATGAATAAATTGAATCGGATATTTTCTGTAACTTGAATCAGCTGGTTGAGAATAAATGGAATGGGCCATGTGTAGGGATGGCAAAAATCTCCGTAGGGGCGGGTCCTTGTTGAGTCCCTGACTTTAACGGGAGGAGATTTCGGGGCTAAATGGGTATCGGGTACGGGAATCCCTGAACTTAAAAAATCCCCGATGGGTATGGGGAGGGGATGGTATTGGCGTCTCCATCCCCTAACCCGACCCGAAAATATATATGTTTATATTTAAATAAATAAATATATAATTATAATATTTATGTTTAACCCTAAGTTAACTTCCCTCTCATAATTCTTCCTAATTTTCTATGGAATTTCATATTGATGTGATTTTGAATAGTTGAGTTGAACTTTATAGTTAATTTGGATGTGTTGAATGATAATGTAATATGAAACTTAATGTTAAAATGTATGATAAATATTTTTTTATGCAAAAAACTCGGGGATTTGGGGCGGGTATGGGGGATAGTCCCTCGACAGGGACGGGGATTCCTTAAAACCTAATAAACGGGGATGGGTTTGGGGACGAGGGCGGGGATGGAGAGCGAGGATGGGGATGGTATTGTCATACCCGGCCTCTACCCGACCCGTTACCATCCCTAGCCATGTGTCATCTACTTAACCATCCGCACGTACAAAGGAAGGCCATAACTGAATTGGATGCTCAACTTGACTAAGAACACTTATTGGATGAACTAAATATCTCTAAACAACCACATTTTGCATGTGCCTAGCGGCCCCGATGCTTGAACCACATTTTTCATAAGATGAATGCACTACCGGGGATTCGACATGCCACTTGTTGTGCGAAAACACTCTAAGATCTTGTCGTTGATGAATTATGCGATGGCACAGTAAAGTTAAAAAAATTTGGGATCTTTGATCCAATGCTCAAAAACTTCCTCCATATGTTGATACTTTCAATAATACTATAGTGGCCCAAGCGATTCCACTCTATCCATTTTCACAAAATTCTAGTGAGAGAGACAGAAAAATTCATTGAAATATGAATTCATGTTAATTAACAATATCCTAGAAACATAAATATTCTATCCATCTATATTATATATGGATGAATTAGTAACACCCTATGACAGTACTATGATTACATTCAAGAAGTTTTTTTTCATATTTGAGGTCTAAATTTTTTGGCTTAAATATGAACTATAAGGAATCTTTCGGCTTCTGTCACCCCTTCACGTTAATCTAACTTGTATAGAAATGATATTCTGAATGTCCTCCAATGCTGCTATGTGAGGGTGAACTGAATTGGAGGGGCGTACATCATTTACATTTTCGGCAAGTTCTTCGGCCTTTAAGAGCAAGTCCAACCATCAGCTGAGCCCAAGGCTCGGGGGGGAGGGGGGAATTTCATTCCAGCGGTTAGCCCAAGCCCTGGGGAGGAGTGGGTCCCACCAACTCGAGCCAGCTCGAAGGCCAATTCAGCCCGAGGTGAAGCTCGCGGGCTGTGACGTCAGCGCTTGCGTCACGCTGATGTCAATGAGCGCGTTCAATTTTTTTTTACCGTTGGCGCGTGCCAAGGGTAAAAAAAATTTGAACAAGCACACGCTGATGTCAGCTCCAACGGGAAGATGCCATGTGTCGCGCCCCCAGCGCTCTGATCAGCTTTTCCAAATCCAATCCAACGGCTGGCAATTTTTGGGCAATAAAATTATTTTAAAAAAAATCCAAATTTTTTTTTTTAAAATTCTAAAAAATTCTGATTTTTTTTTCTTTCTATAAATAGCTATCAATACCCTTCATTTTCAACACCAATCCTCATACATTTCATTATACTTCTACTATTATTCACTCTTTACTCAACATATTCCTCTTTTTCACCTTTTATTTTTATTTCATATTTTTATGGCTTCTTCTATCGAAACTGGAGGGGCTTGGAGCACCATGGAAGATGTTTCCTTGTGTGAGGCTTAGCTCCAAATTTGTCATGGTCCCGTGTCTGGCAATGAGATGAAATTTTTTCATATGTGGAAAAAAATTCATGCTGAATTTTGTGAAAAAATTCCGGGGTCTACTTGTCTTGTTTTGGCTTATTTTTGTTCAATATATATCCACCAGATGGGGACAATTCACTGCCGTACGCAAATCCAACACGCAATCGCTGATGTACTAGCTATTCATGAAGAAATTATAGAAAAGTAGGAGATGAAAGCTATCAACCAACCTAAGGCCATCTCCAACTTTTGCACTCAAACCCAAAATATCCCTTCAAATCTCTCTCAACCCAAGAAAAAAAAGAATCCAAAAATTGAAAAAACTCAAATTTGGATTCAAATATGGGTCCAAATATTGCCTGGATCCAATACTATTCACCGGACCCACACTGAGATTGCAGAATCCATGTGCTTCTGAAAAATAATGAGATCCGCGCTAGTTACATTTTCTGATGGGCTTGTCTGTGGCATGGGCCACGTATTGGCACTATAAGCTAGAGCCGTTGGGCTTTGGCTGTTTCTTTTTTTATAAAAAAAAAAAATTCAAATAGTATTGCTGGGGCCCACATGCTGGCTGTTTCAATTAAATTTTTTTTTATGGAATTTCAATTTTTTTTAGGTCAAATTGTTCAAAAAATTAAATTATGATGTTATTTAAAAAGATTAAATGAAGAAAAGTTATCCATTAAAAAAAAAAGACTTAAACAATTCTTAAACAATTTAAATTAAGTTGCGGACTTAAAATTTGAGTCCGGAGAGTTGGAAGAAAAAACAATTTGAGTCCGGACAAAACCCAAATAGTCACTTTTTGGAGGGAGGAAATTTAGGTTTAGCCCCTCATGGGTTGGAGAAGGCCTAACGAAAGGAAATAAAAAATTGTTGCAATTTGCACAATAATTGAATCTGCATCTTCTCTGATTAGCTAGAATCGAAGAGTACTGATCTCCCTTGTATAATTGTATTAGATTTATATATGGAAGAAGAGACCTTGAGATTAGTGGACTAAGACTAGAATTAAGAGTGCCATTGGTCAACACAATTTCCACCATATAAATGAGTCATATATTTCTGCCTAAACCCCACCATGAAGTAATTGTTGAAAAAGAAAGACAGTACATGACAACCACAAGATAAGTTGGGTATTTGGTTTTGAATTGAAGAGGAGCCAGATTTGGCTCACTCAATCAAAGTCGCAATTCGATTTCCCCTCCTCGAATATCATTTATATCGAAGAAATAAAATTCTCTTGAATATGATTTAATGTAATTAAACAATCAAATTCAAACTTTCGCATGTAATAATTGATTAGTTTCTTTTTTCCTCGTTTGCTATACAATAATTAAGATGTATATAGTGCATTTTCCATACAAATGGAACGATAAATTTATGGGTTTTTTTTGTCTTTTTGGTCATAGATAAAAGTTTATAGTTCAAAACTCACAAGAAGTAGCTACACACCATTTGAAGAATAAAGAAAGTACGATTCTTGTCATTACTTGGCCTACTCTCACGTCCCTACTCTTTATAAATACCACATCTTCCTCACTCAAACTCATTATACTTAATAATAGCTAGCAGCCATGGAACAACAACAGATCTTGTTCTACACATTTCTCTCCTTTATCTCAATCCTCTTCACTATCAAGTTCTTGCTCCAAGAAAAACGACGACGTTACAAAAACCTCACACCAAGCCCACTCTCTCTCCCAATCCTCGGCCATCTCCATCTCCTAAAGATCCCCATCCATCGAACCCTCCAACGCCTCTCACAAAATCACGGCCCCGTAATCTCTCTCTGGTTCGGCTCACAGCGTGTGGTCATAGTATCATCCTCGTCCGCAGCCCAAGAATGCTTCACCAAAAATGACGTCGTCTTAGCCAACCGTCCTAGCATGCTTATAGGCAAGCACCTAGCCTACAACAACACCACCACCGCCACGTCCCAATACGGTGACCACTGGCGCAACCTCCGCCGCATTGGGTCCACCGAGATCTTCTCAACCTCTCGGTTAAACGCATTCTTGAACGTCAGAGAGGACGAAGTCAAACACTTGCTGCTTAAACTTTCAGAAAACGTACATGATGATTTTGCGAAGGTGGAGCTCAAGTCTATGTTTTATGAGCTGACATTCAACATCATAATGAGAATGGTGGCCGGGAAGAGGTACTACGGGGAGGATGCATCGGTGGACAAAGAGGAGGCGAGGCAGTTCAGAGAGATCATGAAGGAGGTTTTTGCTTATACTGGGGTAGCGAACCCGGTTGACTTCTTGCCCGTTTTGAATTGGGTTGGGAGTGAACGTGGGTATGAGAAGAAGGTGATGAAGCTGGCTAGGAAGACGGATGCGTTCATGCAAGGTCTCATTGATGAACACAGGAGCAAGGATAAAAATGGTAGCACAATGATTGACCATTTGCTTTCTCTACAGGACTCACAACCTGAGTATTACAGTGACCAAATTATCAAGGGGCTTATTCTGGTTAGTCCAAAAAGTCTTTATATTTCATGAATTTATTTTAGAACAAATGAAATTAATGAGGAGCTCTTCTTAAAACAAATGAAATTTTGATACTTGTCAAATTCCCAAAAAAAAAAAAAATTAAAGGAATTCAAAAGCAAAAAAAAAAAAATTAAAAAAGTTGATAACTGTCAAAATTCTATTTGTTTCGAAGGGCTCCTCCTCAATTTCAAAGACACATATTTTGATATCGTGGGATACACTAAATCACATCGGGATGTTAAAAAATAACTTTCCCTAGCCACATGAAGTTTTATTTATAACACTCAAAGAATAAATATTTTCAGGACATGGTGCTGGCGGGTACTGACACATCATCAGTGACACTAGAATGGGCCATGTCGAATTTGTTTAACCATCCGGACGTGCTAAAAAGAGCAAGAGCTGAACTGGATGCTCAATTAGGCCAAGAACGCTTGGTGAAGGAACATGATATCTCTAAACTGCCCTATCTTCAAAGTATCATCTCAGAGACTCTTCGATTGTACCCAGCGGCCCCAATACTACTGCCACATTTTTCAACAGATGATTGCGCTATTGGGGGATACAAAGTGCCACGCGGTACCATGGTATTGGTCAATGCATGGGCTATACATAGAGATCCAAAGTTGTGGGATGATCCTCAAAGCTTCATACCCGAGAGGTTTGGGAGTGGTTATGATTTGTCAAGCCAACTCATGCCATTTGGATTGGGAAGAAGGTCTTGTCCAGGATCGGGCCTTGCCCAACGTACGCTGGGCTTGACGTTGGGATCATTGATACAATGCTTTGACTGGGCGAGAATTAGTGAGAAGGAAATTGATATGACAGAAGGTAAAGGCTTCACAATGCCTAAAGTTATGCCATTAGAGGTCATGTGTAAAGCACGCCCGATTATCAACAAGGTTCTGATTGTTTGATCTAGAAGAACTAGTAATAATATCCACCTTTGCGAAGCATTATCATTTTGGGAATTATTTCAGTTGTATGTTTTAGGTCATAGCGAGTATTTGATTTGGCAAGTAAATGCATCAATTGTGTCTCTATTGTATCATTTATGTATAAAACTCAAATTCAAATTGAAATGCTCTGAGATATAAAAGGTCAGAGTACTCCTATATATTTACATTATTTGCCACTAGACTAAATATAAGTTAATCCGACGATTTTCAAACATGTCATTGGAGAATTCATAATGTCTAAAACTATGTCATTGGAAGTCATGTGTAAAGCGCGCTCCATTGTCAACAAGTTTCTGATGACTTGATCTACAATTTAGGATTATGGTAAAGGAAATAAGATAATAAATAATTAGAATATTCAACATATTTATTCAAAGAATAATAAAGACAAGTGCGTCACTTTAATACATATTTTCACTTTTCAGATAAGTTTTTTCTCTTATATTTTTAACAAAGAAATGGGAGCCATGCTAATTCGGAAGACATTTTGCCAAAATTTCAACTTTCAGATAAAATTTATATATATATATATATTCCCTTCAATTACGTGGGCCATACATAGAGATCCAGAGTTATGGAGTGATCCTGAAAGCTTCAAGCCTGAGAGATATTTACTCTATTTTTACAACAAATTCTGATCTTGCTAGTGGAGACATGTCGTACAAGCTCATGCCATTTGGACTGGGAAGAAGGTCTTTCATACAATGCTTTGAGTGGGAGAGAGTGGGTGAAGAAGAGGTTGATATGACCGATGGTAAAGGGCTTACAATGCCTAAGGATGTGCCATTAAGGGCTATGTGTAAAGCACGCCCCATCATAGACAAACTTATGAGATCTTGATCTATCCATAAGATATTTAGAGACAGGGAAACTGCAAGACATGATTGGAGTGTTGTAATTCATGGATATTATTTTAACTATTTTATTTTAACTATTTTATCATGTGAGCAACGAAATCTATCGCACATAGAGTCAAATATAATTTAGGGCTTGTCTAATATAGGTCCCTACAATTTCTATTTCCTAAATATATACCCATCATTCTATAAATCTATGTATAAAACCCAATTTCAAACTTAAATGACCAGTATGATATAAGAGGTCGTAGTATTCCTATGTTTGTACATCATTGCTATCATACTTCATATTTTATTTATAATTTATTCCAAGCATTTCATTAATTGCTATAATTGTAATTCAAACTCCCTATTAATAGCATATCAATCACCCCATTTCTTTTGGTTGCCATTCCCTCTAACATATGGCCCCTTAAAGTTGCAAAAAAAAAAAATGTAAATTACATATCCAATAATGCACATAAGAAAAATATAAATATAAATATATACGTATAAAAATATAGGTATATTATTTACCCAAAAAAATTAACAAAAATAGGTCAATTACTTTGTAATTGAAATTTTCGTACATTTTTCATAAATTAAAAATATGAACACAATAATTTATAGAAAATAGGTACGTTGTATAATTGAAATTTATGCACATTTTTTATAAAAAATAAGTTCATTATACTAGGTAAATTGTTTTACTAGGTATACATTATTAGAGAAAAAAAAAGGTACATTATTTCGAGATAAAAATCGGTTCATTAAACTAGGTAAATTGTTTTACTAGGTACATTATTAGAGAAAAAAAAAAGGTTCATTATACTAGGTACATCATTAGAGAAAAAAAAAAATAGGTACATTATTTCGAGAGAAAAAGTAGGCTCATTTTAAAAAAATTGTTTTCATAAAACAAACAATAAAAAGATGATCAAATTATTTTTCATAAAACAAGTAATAAAGAAAAAAATAGGTACAATATTTGGAGAAAAAATAGGTTCATTAAAAAAATATTTTAAAAACAAAACAATAAATAGATTATGAAATTATTTTTCAACATAATTAGAACTAGCCTCTCTGCACGCGCTTCCGCGCTTGCGAGAGGTTTTTTAAAAAAAATAAGTAAATTTATTTTAGAATTAAAAAAGATAATGGGTAGTTGTGTTCCATAAAAATAGGATCCATTATCTGCTTTTTCTTTTTCTTTTAATTTTTTTATATATGAAAAAGTGTGAATTTATCATATTATCCTCATTTAATTAATAATTTGAATTCTTAATGTTTGCATTAACCAAGGGCATTTTCTGGTATTTTGAATGTTTCACCATTCTCTGCCTTTTGCTTTATATATATAGATGTACACTATTATTCAAAAAACTATAATAAAAAAGAATATTGGCTGTATAATTCAAAAAAACAAAACAACATTAATTCCTAAATTAATATTGAATTTAAATTATTAATACTTTAAATAGATTACTAGTCATAATTCATAGAAGGAATAATTCAAAAATAGATTACTAATACTTTAATGTGAAATTTAATATTTAATTTCAAATAAGTTTCTAAATTAGTTCCTACATCCATTACAACTATTTAGAGATATTTCTAAATTCAAAGGGTGTCATTAGTTACACCCCCCTCATAACACATTAACTTATAAATAGGGGTAGTTTTGGAATCTGAAAAATATAATAAATCAGATTTTAAGTTATATTAGGTAACTTGCTTAGTTGAATCCTAGTCATCGGATATTATTTGAAAAATTTGAGAATTTTAAATAGAATACTAAAGAAAAGAGTTGTAGGTGATTTAAAATGAATTTTATGGGTCTAAGCTATATTTACCATATAATTTATAATTATTATTAATGGACGTGGAGAGAGAGGAAATTTGAACTTTCCAAGATTAAGCAGAGAGGTCACTACTAATTGCTAGATGAGGAGCCACATATTGCTTTTAGCACTACTACCACGGGCAATTGGGTGTGCAAGATCCAATTCAATATGCACAAACTGAACGATTCAATTTTAATCGGTTTTGATGATTTGACGGATTGAATTGGATGCCTAATTTTCAAAACCGACGTAATTTGATTGGATGGTGGATTTGTTTATGAGGATCCAATCAAATCAAATCCAATGTAGTTAGTTTCATGCTTATTTTACTCATTAGGTAATTTTCATTAAAAAGTTTTTTTTATTCTGTATATAATGAAAGAAACCTTAATAACCTTCCGATTCAATGCAGAGCTATTACTGAATTATTGGACTGCACCCATAATTATAACCCCTTAATATATCCCCTCATTATGGAAACTTCCGTGTCATTCACTAGTTTGGTTTCCGGTCTATCGGGGATGGACTCATGTTTTGACAAACTGGGGCCTGGGCTATGATTTTTTTAATTCTTACAATTAGTATAAATTAAGGTTTAGCCCAAGCCCAAATTCTATATATACTAAAACCCAATGCAACTAAACACTGTAGCTAAGCATAGTGTAATGACGGAAATGCCCCTCATTTTGCTGCTGTTTTTGTTTTGTTTTTTCTTCATCACAGTAAATTGACGAAATTGCCCTTGACTAAACAGCTCCTTCTGTTTCCGTTTTTGCCCTTTCTCCTTCGTTGATAACCCTTCGTCCGCTCACAGAAGCCCCCATTTCCAGTTCGTTTCGAACCAGCTGGTTGGGGGCAGCCATGGAAGATCTGCACATGGATGGGGAGCCGTCGATCTTTGTTTGGGAGGTGCGCTGCAAATCCAGCCGTCCTTTTGCTCTTCGTCTGAGAGATTTCTGGTGGGAAGATTTTTCATCCTTTCTACAGCCTTCCACTCAGACTTCCATCTCTCTTGCTTTCGAATTTCTGCATCCTTTGTCTTCCGGGATGCATCCCATTTTCATTTCATGAATTTTATTGTTGGCTGGGAGATTTTTCGTTTTTTGAAATAGAAACAGGGTTTGCATTTCTCCCCTATTAATTTTGAGATTTTTCATTCCCCCTGTCGGCTACCTCTACATCCTTCTCACAGGCACTTCTATCATAGATTGTGACTTTGAACTATGATTCACCATCATAACGGAAAACCAGGAAATTCCCAACTTCTAAATGATGATCCTTCACAAAACCCTGTCAACCCTTAGAGAAGAACAAGCCATTCTCTCTCTTCTTCCAATTCCACAGCCCTCCCTTTCCCACTTGGGCCTCTAAGAGAACATTTGTGAAGTGATCCTCCGTTGAAGTTCTTGATAAACACCGGTGATATATGCTGCAAAATTCAATAGCCTTTGAATTGAACATCCTATGATGGGATTGAACATGCTTTTGAATTGGTAATGGCAGGTGACTCTTTGTGTATGAAGAAAGGCTTGCGATTGCCCTTGCTGCTGTTGTGGGACAGAGCCAGTGTATATGTACAGAAGTTGTGGTATACAATGTTCTCTTTCCCTCTCTTTAATTTCAGTTTTTTTTTCTTTTAATAGAATTTCGTCAAATATTTTGGTTCTGGATTTTTTGTGTTGAAGAAATTTACAATAAAGATATTTTATGACGTTCTGTGTTCGTAAATTATATAGGTTCTGCTGTATGCTAAATTTGCAGCATCAATGTTTTAGACAATTAAGGCATAGTGATTATCATCCATAGTTTTGACTTTGGTTTTTTCTTTTTATTCCCTAGAAATTAATTTTAGTGAGAAATTTGGATTTCTATTTCAGAAGGTTTGTTCTCTTCAGTTTTGCATCTCCTCAACTTTTTAATGGATTAATGATTTGCTGATGGGTTTCTAAGCATATTGTCAAAATCTTTGATTCCTTAACCAAATTGATTACGCTGCTGTGATAATCTGTTGTAGTCAATATTGTTGTTGTGGGAAAGTAAGCATGCCAATTTCAACAATTTGTAATGATCTTGCTGCTGTAATGGGTTGTTAATTTGTTGTTGTAATGATAGGATTAGATGATTACAATATCTTGGACATGGTTTTTTTTTGTTTGTTGTAAAATAAAACATAAGCAGAAAACCATGTTTAACAAACATCAATTTCTAGGGTTAGGGTTTTCGTTTTATTCTCAAATGATTTGATGGGCAACACGATTTGTTCAGGATGACTCTGCATATATATACACTAAAACCCAATGCAACTAAACACTGTAGCTAAGCACAGTGAAATGACGAAACTGCCTTCTATTTTTACTGTTTTTCGAACTCATTTTTCTCATCAGCACAGTGAAATTACGATTTTACCCTTGGTTAATTGCTTTGTGTTTTCCCCGTTTTGCCCCCCTCTCCTTCGATTGTAACGGCTTGCCTTTCGTTCTATCAGATGCTGGGTTCGCTTCTAACCAGGTTGGTTGGCCTGGTTGCGGGGCAATGATGGAAGAGGTCGGTCTACTGTTGGAGATTATCTGGAGGCTTCGATTTTTATAGGAGTGGCGTGCGTTGGTCTTCTTCTTCAAATCGAACTCCAGCTTTCTCTCTGTTTCAGTCTCTTTCTCTCACTGATCTGTAAGTGAATTTTGCTTCATCTTTCCATTCGATTTTTGTTGCTTTTCTTTTTCATTTTTGTTATTACTAATATCTTGGATCTTATTTGATTAAACTATAAGACCTGTTTTAATTTGCTGCCCTAAAAGTCCAAATCCCTAATTTTCCTCATAGTGGGTCTGTGTTATTGATTTGCAAATTTTATCCAAATACTGAAATTGATTTGATTGTGTTATCATTTTGATGAAATCATGTTAAACAATTTAGTTATTAGAATACTATATGATTGCTTTTGATAAGGTTTTCTGTTTGGTTATTAAAAATTAGTTGGTAAACCCTGAAAATCGGTATTTGGATATGCCGGTTCTTTTGTTACAGGGTTTAGGATAGCTCTGTTTTGGTAAGCAGGATATGCTGCTATTTGGGTTGCTCTGTTTAAAGATATGTTCGTTCTTTTACTACATGGTTTTAATTCAAATTCGTTCTTATACTGGTTTATGGGACTGGGGATTTGAATTTGATAATTTTTGTTTTGGTAGGGGAAAGAAAATTTGGGAGTGTGATTCTAGGAACTGATTGCAATGTTTTAGCATAGTTGACTTGAAGAAGACTGGTTTGGGAAATATGTGGGATTTGAAAATCTGACTTCTAAATTGGAATTATGTTTGTGGACATTAGTGATGACGAGAAAGAATTCAGAAAAGTTAAAATTCAGAATTTTTTTGTTTGTGGGTTTGATTTACCAAGCAGATTTTTGCGTTGAATGGAAACTTATTGAAAACTAAAAAAGTTTGTATATCTTAATTTCAAAATGCAGAGTTTGGTTCTTTTGTTTTTTTTCCTTTTCATGGGCTAATAATTTGGCCATGCTTCTACTCTTTGCAGTTGCTAGGGACTGGAATGGATACGCAGGATACATCTCCTTCAATGTTGCTATTCTTTGACAAGGAAAGATTTATATTTAATGCTGGAGAGGTAAGGAACTCAATTACATACATTTACATCTGGTTAGTTTTGTAATATTAAAAGTAAGGTGATGATTCAATTATTGTCTATGAAATAGTAATTAGATATCAATGATAAACCTGTTGTTAAGTAATATAGTGTCTCCTACTTTGCAACTCTCACTACAGGGATTGCAACGGTTCTGCACAGAGCATAAGATTAAGTTATCATAGGTATAAGATATCTGAGATCCTTACCCATTAGGTAGTTAAGACCAAAAGTGGGGCTCTATATATACGCCTGGTGGTTAGCAAGAGAGAGTGAGTGGTTTTAAAGGGTGTCAATGGCCTTTGAATTTTACTTAAATAAGATTAAAGTTATGTGCTTTCAAGTATTTGTGAGCTCTCTGTATCTGGGTTTTGAGCAAAATGACTTTATTGATAAAGCTTTGATTTGCAGTGTATATTAATGGAGTAATAGGAACTGCTGACTGATGCAGTTTTGCATGTCCTTGGTTAATGCATTTATGTTTGCTCTACACAGATGATAAATTTTTTGGAGAAATGGAGACTTAAGGAGAGAAGTTATGGATCTGATAAGGGTTTAGGGTTTAGGGTTTACTATCTCTAATTTTTGGATCCAAATGAATTTCTTTGATTACATATGCTGTTTCTCCAAAGCACCAATGAATAAAGCATTTAGATTTGATGGGTTTGATGTGAATGGTATGAGGTTTGATGTGAATGGTATGAATCTCTCTCTCATTTTGGTTTGGGATTTTTGATTTATTTGTGAATTAATTTTGTTGGGTTCAATGAAATTATCAGCCAGCTGCAGTTGACTTGGTGTAAATCACGTATTTGGTCTACTTAAGTTCTTTATCGTTTCTGCCCAAAAAAAAAAGTTTTTTATGGTAATTTATGAAGCATTTTGATTCTGTTTTCTGGCGTTTTCCTTTGTTTCTCCAACTAATAGATGTAGGGGTTTTCTTTTATTTTTGGTTCACCAAATGGTTTTCATCTATTCTGATTTTCTAATTTTTTATATGAGATGTGCAGTTGTTGCGGCTCTTAATCCTTCAATCTTCTCCATCTTACTTCGAAAGTTCACATTACTTTGGTTGTTTTTGGGTCTTTCTGTTAACTACTTTGAACATGCATTTTAAGTTCAATTTTTGTCGGCTTGGCATTTCCCTTTTTTAAGAATCTATTTCAATGAAGGCATTCAAGTTATATTACTCAGTTAGTTGGAGTTTACAGCAAAACATTCCATTTGAGTTCATTAAATGTCAAACTGCATGAAATAAGTAAGATTCATGGTTTTAAAAAAATGGGACAAGGTTTTGCAATCATTAAGGATCTTATTGTTATTGGAATAGCTCCAAGAGATCAAGGTTCCAAAAAGGAGTAACATACATTTGGAAAGGTGTTCACCCATGATCCTACGGCTGTGTCTGCAATTTTTGTTGGCCTGGCATTTCCCTTTTTTCTAATCATGCCTACCAAATGATTGTTCTGATATGAGGATTAAGGGTGCAATAAATTATTTTTTTTATACCACTGAAGTTGGGATTTTTGAAGAAAAATATCTATATCTTCGTTTTGCAGTTTCAACCATTTTGGATTTCTAACTGTCTTTATGAAGATGTTGATTCTTTCTTATATTCATGTCACAAATTAGTGGCATGCTCCTCAAGAGTTTTTTTTTTTCATTATTATTTTACGTGCCTATTCTCCTTGAATATTTAAGCTCAAAATAGTTAAACTGCCATCTGAAATTTTATTAATTGAGTTGTGTGTTTTCTGGATATTGTTAGCAAAGTAAAACAAATGAACAAATTTCCTTTTCTCTCCATCTCTGCTTTCGCTTACCTAAATTGCATTTTTTTTTTTTGGCATCCACATATTGTTTCACTTTAGTTTATGATTTTTTAAAGCATGAACATGATGAACATGACTTGCAAGACACCCTGCACTTCCTTTTTTTTCTTAGATAACGCTCTGATTTCAGTTCTGGGTTTCATGAATGTCTAATCATGTTTTCCTTTGTACTTGGATTTTGCTGTGCATTTCATATTAGTTTTTAGTTGTATGGATTCAATTTAAGTTTCATGCTTCATGATGTGTAATGTTAGAATTCTTTTGTAGTTAGACTGTTAGAATCCTGAAATTTAAGTATTTGCTTAAAGTTGGTTGGTTGGTTGTATTTTGAGGCTATGTAATTATGTGGTTGTTGTATTTCATTCTAATTACTGTTTATTTTATTATTATTTTTTTCAGTATGAATCACAGTTAGGCAGTCATCCAATTGCTTCAGGTATGACTTATGAAAATTAAAAAGTTATTCAAATCTACATGTTGTATTGAAACTTTGGAATTTTATCTCAACAGATTCAATTGTCTCTCACCTCTCTGACGTATAAGCAATCACTGAAGCAAAGAAGCGAAGATAACTTTCAGGTTAATGTTTCTTCATTTTGATTTATTGACTTTTTCTTTTTTCGTTTGTGTTGCCTCAAAATTCCTTCACAAAATTCGACTTGCCTCTACTACTACGTGTTTCCTGCTCTCTTCCTTATGTTGTTTTCCCCCTGATTTAATCTCAGGCTTCCATGAAATTTTGATTGTTTCAGGTGAGCTTGGGTACGAAATCCAAATACGAGAAGCAGTCGTTCGCCCAAATTGTTTAACCATTCTTCGCTTTAAAGGTATATTCATGATTGCCTCTCTATTCCGTATACTCTCTACTATTTTTTTGGGTACTGATTTCTTTATTTTTGTAATGTTTGTTTGCTCATCATTTCTGCATTTTCATGTTTGTATTTTTCTTTTCTTCCACAACCTTTTCCTTTAGATGAACATAGAATTTAAAATATGTTTACTTTCATATTATTCATATCTTAAAAGTAAAGAAAAACATTGAGTTCTTATTTAATTTCGTTATTTTGTGTTTCTTCGATTGGAAAACCATTTATAACTTTCTTATTAAAATGTAAAATTATATTATTCCTATTTATACATAATTAGATGTTTATGATTATTGTCATAACTCAATTTTCCCCATTCATCAACATTAACACTTGCTATTTTCCCACTTTTTTATAACAGAGTCAAGACCTCCATCAAAGAGAAGAAAAGTCATGAAGAAATTGCAAAACAAAGCCCAACGAATTAAACGTGCTGCTCAAAACTATTCAAATTTTGCTATTTTAATAGCTCCTTCCCACTATTAACATCTCAATGTATATACAAACATGTGTACTATTTTAACATAACAAGTAGCCTGTAAAATATGTGATTTCCTTTTTTTTCACTTATACTTCCTTAGTTAAGCATAATGCTACGAGTTAAATCTCATTGTATATATAAACAATTTTATTTTGTCTACGTAATTTCAAAACCCGCAGCATCGCGCGGGCTTTATTGCTAGTAACCCCTAAAGGTAAGTTTAACCCAGTTCATATTGAAATTTTGGATCCGTCCGTGGACACTGTTGCATGCCATGCAAGCCTTGTGTGATCACGTATTGGCTGACGCATGCATTTTTTTATAATATATATTCCACGCACTCCCTTGCTTATATGTTAAAAAGAGAGAGGGCCCTCTATGATTGTGGAAGATGTCAAAGTCCTTGTGAGGAAGAAAAGTGGAAATAAAATAAAATGTTGTAGATTCAAAGTTTCACACACTTTATCCGTTTGCTAGAAATTGAATCCACATCTTATGTTACCCGCATCAAATAACTTTCCCCAATTTTTAATTAAATTATTTATTTAGAAATTCCAATAACTAACTTTTTGTTAAAGAGAATAATTTGGTATTAATATCACTTTTCATATTCAGAAATTATTGCATGGTATTATAATAATACGATAATATAATCATGTTATATCCTCTTCTGGCAGGCTGGGTGTCATGAGGAGAAATATAATTTTTTTGTTTTTGTTTTGGGTGGTTGGTGATTTTTAAACGTATCCATTGCCTCTCAGTTATTATTGAATTTATCTACTTAAACTGACCAAGTTCCAACGATGAAAATAGACCTTTAGCAAAATTTTAATTTTTTTAAATTTTAAAAAAAAAATCAAAGAAGTCCTTGCTTGAATTTCGAAGCTCATTTTCTTAGGTGTTAAATTTTGAGGTATTTAGTTATATACTCATTCTTAGTACTAGTGATATAAATAAACTCTATACCATTTAATTTCTATAAATAAATCTAAAAAAACCCAAAAACAGGATAGCTGACTCCCTTACATATGTGTAACCCAAATAAAAAAAGGAGTAGAAATACAATAAATGTTGTTGATTCAAAAGTTCAAACACATTATCAATTTGTGAGAAATTGAATCTGTAAAATAATATCTCGTATATTTTGTGTGTTTGCAATACAGAATAAGGCCAATATATAAAGCCAACAAGACTACCTAAGGAAGGTAATTTAAATCCTAAGTTAAGGGCACTAATTTGTACAAGCCTTAACAGAGAAGTTGACTATTCCTATACAAGGTAACAAATAATATATTTTGTAATCTTTCCATATCTTCAATATTCCCCCTCAAGCTGGAGTATGGAGATCAAGAATACCCAGCTTGTTTTTGAGTCGTTGGAATTGATCTTTACCTAAAGACTTGGTAAAGACATCTGCGAGTTGCTCCTTTGAAGGAATATAGGCAGTACGTAAAGAACCATTTTGAATCTTCTCTCGAACAACATGACAATCGATCTCAATATGTTTGGTGCGCTCATGATATACTGGATTAGCTGCTATGTATAAAGCAGCTTGGTTGTCACAATAAAGTAAGCTTGGTGTGGTGTGTGACAGACCAAGATCATAAAGTAAATATCGTAACCATTGGAGTTCACAAGTTGCCATAGCCATCGCTCTATATTCTGCTTCAGCTGATGAGCGTGATACAGTATCTTGCTTCTTTGTTTTCCATGAGATAGGACTTTCTCCAAGAAGTACAAAGTAACCTGTAGTCGACCTCCTTGTCATTGGACAGCTAGCCCAATTAGAATCACAGTAGGCTCTCAATTGAAAATTATTAGAAGATGATAACAGAATCCCTTGCCCTGGAGTCCCTTTCAAATAATGTAATAATCGATCTGCAGCATCTTTATGAGTTGTACGGGGGCTTTGCATGAATTGGCTCAAAATATGAACTGTATGAACAATGTCTGGCCTGGTGATGGTGAGATATATCAAGCGACCCACCAATCTTCTATAGGTTTCTGGATTATGTAATAGTTCTCCATCTTCATTGTTTAACTTGAGATTTTGTTCCATGGGGAAGAAAGTAGGACGTGAACCAATAAGACCTGAGTCTTTCAAAATGTCAAGTGCATACTTCCGTTGGCTCAAATACAATCCCTTTGAAGAACGAGACACTTCTATCCCAAGGAAGTATTTTAAATCACCAAGGTCTTTTAAATGAAAACGTTGGTGCAACAAATTCTTGATAATTGATATAGTAGCAGCATCGGTACCTGTAATAATAATATCGTCAACATATACAAGCAAGAAAATTGATGACTTACCTTTGTGACGATAGAAAAGGGAGTAATCTGCTTTAGATTGAGAAAATCCCGCATCAAGTAATGTTTTGGAGAATTTTGCAAACCAACACCGAGAAGCTTGCTTTAATCCATAAAGTGATTTGTTAAGACGGCACACCATGTTTCCCCCCTTGCCGTGATAACCTTGAGGGAGCTGCATGTAAACCTCTTCATGTAAATCACCATGAAGAAAGGCATTGTTGACGTCTAATTGTTGAAGACACCAACCCTTGGCAGCGGCCAAAGATAATAAAACACGAACAGTGGTAAGCTTGGCAACAGGAGAAAAAGTTTCATGATAATCAATCCCTTCCATTTGCGTATATCCCTTGGCGACGAGGCGAGCTTTGCATCGTTCAATAGTGCCATTAGAATGCCGTTTTATTTTATAGACCCACTTGCAGCCAATGGCTTTTTTATGAGCAGGCAAGGCCATGAGGGTCCATGTATGATTAGCTTCCAAGGCAACAAGTTCACTTTGCATAGCTTTACGCCATTCAGGATATTTAGTAGCTTCATCAAAAGTGTTAGGCTCAACAATGGTAGTAATAGAAGTAAGAAAACTTTGATGTTTAATAGAGAATTTGTCATAAGATAAATAATGGGATAAAGGGTACCTGGTGCCATGTTGACCTGAAGTCGAAGAGGTTGCTTGAGATTGGTAGCAGTGATAATCATTAAGGTAACCAGGTGGTTTGCGACTACGAGGAGGAGGAGATGAGGGAGGTGCTATAATGGTAGAGGAAGTATTCGAATTTGTGATGGCTGGTGTAGGTGTTTCGGTAGGAGATGGAGGCAAAAGAGATGGGAGAGAAGAAAGTATGTTGGTTGGTGGAGAAGAAGGTATGTTGGTGGGTGGAGTAGAGGGAGACGTGTTAGTGTCTGGAGTGGCTTGTGTTTCTGGGTTAGATAAATCTGGTGAGGTAAGTGGATGAGTGGAAGCTAAAGGAAGGTAGGAATGTTCAAAATCTGTTGCAGGAATGGGTAAAACACCAGGTAAAGTGTGGTTATTTTGTGATAAATTATAAGGAAAAATAGTTTCGTAAAAAGTGACATCTCTAGAAGTGTAAATTTTCTTTGTTTCAAGATCATATATTTTATAAGCCTTTTGAAAAGGTGGATAACCAATAAAGATACCTGGTTTTGCTCTTTTATCAAATTTATGAGAATGGGGAGACAAGTTATGACCATAACAAAGACAACCAAAAATTCGTAGGTGGGTATAAGAAGGTTCTTTGTTGAAAAGAATTTCATAAGGTGTTTTCCCATGTAAGATTTTGGTGGGTAAACGATTAATTAGATAAGCAGCAGTAAGAACACAATCACCCCAAAAAGAAACAGGTAAATTTGATTGAAAACGAAGGGAACGAGCAATATTTAAAAGATGACGATGTTTTCTTTCGACGACACCATTTTGTTGTGGTGTTGCCACACAACTATGTTGATGAATGACACCAAGTGAAGAAAAATATTGGTTCAATTTGTGATTAAAAAATTCAGTTCCATTGTCAGTACGAACTTGACGAATAGAACAATTAAATTGTGTTTTGACCATAGCAAAAAAATATGGTAAGTAGGTATTAACTTCTGATTTATGCTGCATTAAATAAAGCCAAGTACTACGAGAAAAATCATCAACTATGGTTAAAAAATATTTAGCACCAGAAATTGAAGAAACAGAATATGGTCCCCAAACATCACAATGTATTAAATCGAAGCAAGCATTTGTTGATATAGTGCTTAAAGGAAAAGAAAGCCGACAATGTTTAGCCAAAGGGCAAATAGTGCAAGCATGATTATTATCAAAAGAAATTTTTGAATTCAAACTTTGTAAATAAGGAAGAGTACACTTGGATGGATGTCCTAAGCGCCAGTGCCACTGACTAAAATTTGGGGAAGAGACAGCGGAATTAGCAATGGAAGGCACATCAGGGGCTAGGTAATAAAGACCACCACGTTCCTTGCCCTTACCAATCAACCTCTTCGAACTCAAGTCCTGCAAAACACAATGATCAGAATAAAAGGTAATGGAGCAATTAAGTAGTTTAGTGATTTTGCTAACAGACAAAAGATTGAATCGAAAATCGGGGACTAGCAAAACATTTTTTAGAGGCAAGGATGGTAAAGGTGTGGCAGAGCCAATATGAGTGATGTTGGATGTTTGTCCTGTTGGCAATTTGATGGGTGCGGTGTTAAGTGTGGTCATGCTTTCTAAAAAATTAGCATTGGAAACCATATGATCTGTGGCACCGGAATCGATGATCCAAGAACCAATATTGAATGATGAATTAAAACATAATGGGTTACCTGCCAGATTGGCTACTGAATTATTTTTACCATAGGGTAACAAGGCAATAAGCTGACTATATTGTTCTGAAGTCAGCGATGGTGTAGCCAATGTGTTGGTGGTCATAGCAGCAAAGGAACCAGTAGAAGCAGTACTTGAAGAAGAATACATGTTCTTCTTTTGACAATAAGATTCAGTGTGCCCTGCAACATCACAAAACTTACAAAGCATATAAGATTTTATGTCAGGATTTTTCCGGCAGCATGATTGAGAGTGACCATCAAGTTTGCAAAAATTGCAATGATAAAAAGGCTTCTGAGATGATGATTGATTGGCAGCCATGACTGACTGGTCAAGAGATATAGTGATTGTACGGTGAAGAGAGGCTTGAAAGCAGGTTTAAGGTTTTAACAGAGACCAGTGTAGGCTCTGATACCATGTAAAATAATATCTCGTATATTTTGTGTGTTTGCAATACAGAATAAGGCCAATATATAAAGCCAACAAGACTACCTAAGGAAGGTAATTTAAATCCTAAGTTAAGGGCACTAATTTGTACAAGCCTTAACAGAGAAGTTGACTATTCCTATACAAGGTAACAAATAATATATTTTGTAATCTTTCCATATCTTCAATCAAACCACTTTCGACCAAATAAGTGACTACTTTTATTTGTCAAGACAACAATGGCGGCATTCCAAAACATATACTTTTCTTCTTTTATTTAATTTTCTATTTAATCTTCAAACAATCTATTAAAATCTCAATTTAATACACCCCTTATATTCCACGCACTCCCTTACGTATGTGTTACCCTGTGTTACCCAAATAGGGAGGGACGCTTGAATAGTAGAAATACACACACTATTCTTCTTTATATTACTTGGGCACTACTTCTTCGAGAAGCCTGTCCCTTGATATATAAATACCAGAGTCTTATCTTCAACCAATTACATAAAGCAAAACCAACTATGGAAGACATCTTGTTTTACACATCCCTCACTCTTATCTTCATCCTATTTACCTTCAAGTTCTTGGTCCAACCAAACCGACGTCGTTACAAAAACCTTCCACCAACCCCACCTTCACTTCCAATCCTTGGCCATCTCCACCTCCTAAAACCCCCAGTCCACCGAACCTTCCACCGCCTCTCCCAAAAATACGGTGCCGTCTTCTCACTCTGGTTCGGCTCACACCGCGTGGTCATAGTCTCCTCCCCGTCCGCAGTCGAAGAATGCTTCACCAAAAACGACATCGTTTTAGCCAACCGCCCTCGCTTGCTCTTTGGCAAGCACTTAGCCTACAACTACACCACAGTCGTCGCCGCCCCTTACGGAGACCACTGGCGCAACCTCCGCCGCATTGGCACCACCGAGATCTTCTCCACCGCCCGGCTCCAGACGTTCTCCGAGATCAGAAAGGACGAAGTCAAACACTTATTACTTAAACTCTCACAAAATGCACGTGACGGTTTTGCGAAGGTGGAGCTCAAGTCCATGTTCAATGAGCTCACGTTTAACATCATAATGACAATGGTGGCGGGTAAGAGGTACTACGGCGACGACGTGTCAGTGGACAAAGAAGAGGCCAAACAGTTCAGGCAGATTATGAGCGATGTGTTTTTTTACGGTGGGGCAGCGAACCCAGCTGATTTTTTGCCCATTTTGAATTGGGTTGGGAGAGGAGGTTATGAGAAGAAGGTGAAGACGTTGGCTAAGAGGACAGATGAGTTCTTGCAGGCTCTGATTGATGAGCACAAGAGTAAGGGTAAAAATGGTACTACAATGATTGACCATCTTCTTTCCCTGCAAGAGTCGCAGCCTGAATATTACACCAACCAAATCATCAAGGGCCTTATTCTGGTCAGTCAATAATTCCTCTTTCTCTCTCTCTCTCTCTCTCTCTCACACGAGAATGCATTAGATTTTTATGATAATGTTTTTCTTACTAGTACAAAACTAAGTACTAGTCAATAATAGTAGGAACAAGGTAAGGAGAAAAAGAAAAAGACAATATAATTGCACAATTCATCGCATCATTAATGTGCCACGTGGCGTGGCTATGCTGTATACACAGATATCAGGATTGCCACGTGGCTGTGAACTAGTTTTGGGCATATATTGGTTTCAAAGTCCAGCTGTGTTTTGGGCACTTATTGTTTACCCTCAATATGTTATCACATTTCTATAGGCACTCACGCAACTTTGCAGTAAAGTAACCACGTTAATGGATACGTGAATCATAATTTGACATATATATAAAAAATAAGAAGAAAAATTTTTATGCATACATGTTACATTGTTATTGATAGCAGTCTAGAAATTCTTACTTACATAATAAGGAGGGAAGTATTCTTTATGTAATCTTCCCCTGAAAATCTAATCTTTTCATTTTTGTTTCTTTTGAGATTAATTTACAATATGCATCTTCAGGTAATGTTATTAGCGGGTACTGATACATCGGCAGTGACACTGGAATGGGCCATGTCCAATCTACTTAACAATCCGCACGTGTTAAAAAAGGCTAGAGTTGAGCTAGATGCTCAACTAGGCGAAGAAAACTTAGTGGATGAACCAGACCTCTCTAAACTACCCTACCTCCAAAATATCATCTCAGAGACCCTCCGTTTATGCCCAGCAGCTCCATTGCTAGTACCTCATTTTTCGTCCGATGACTGTACTATTGGAGGATTCGATGTGCCACGTGACACAATGATATTGATCAATGCATGGGCTCTGCATAGAGATCCTCAACTGTGGGATGATCCTGAAAGTTTCATGCCTGAGAGGTTTGAAAGTGGTGGCGATTTGTCCCACAAACTCATTCCGTTTGGGCTTGGAAGAAGGGCTTGCCCGGGATTAGGTCTCGCCCAACGTGTGGTGGGCTTGACGTTGGGGTCACTGATTCAATGCTTTGAGTGGGAGAGAATCACTAAGGAGGAGATTGACATGGCTGAAGGTAAAGGACTCACCATGCCTAAAGTTGTTCCATTGGAGGCTATGTGTAGAGCACGCTCAGTTATGACCAAGGTGCTATCTTGATCTATGGATATATATATTTACTTATAATTAATGTCGTAACAAAATAGGTAATTAGCTACAACACATGTATACTCGAGCATTGTAATTTTGAAGAAATATTTTATGTCTTCCAATAAATATTCATTTGACTAGTCCTTTTGGGGCTTCATTCATTTCTCACTTTCAATGTATGCAGGTGGATGTATTCAGACAATGTTAATCTTTGAAAACGGACCATGTTACAAAAAACAAAGGAACGAAACAATAAAACGGCAAAGTTAATTTGCGGTTGACTATTTGGGCATCCAATTTTTTTGGGACCAAAGTATCACATTCTTAAGAAATTAAATTATCAAATCCAAAGTCAACGGGGATTTAGACTTGTGAAAAATGACATTGATTTGCATATTACACTAGTAAAAAAAACCCCTTGCGCGACCAAATTTTGCGCGACGAAAAACTATTCGTCGCTCAAAGTCACTTTGCGAGACGAAACTTGAAACTTTGTCACTCAAAGTCTTGCGCGACCAAATTTTGCGCGACGAAAAATAATTCGTCGCGCAAAGTCACTTCGCGCGACAAACTTTTGCGCGACGACAATACATCGTCGCTCAAAGTCTTGCGTGACCAACTTTGCGCGACGAAAAATAATTCGTTGCTCAAAGTGACTTTGCGCGACGAAAAGTAAACTTCGTCGCGCAAAGTCCTTATAAAAATAAATAAAATAAAAAAATATTTTTTAAAATCTTTGCATGACGTAATCCAAACATTTTGTCACTTAGACCAATTTATTTTTGTTTTTTTTATTTTGTATGCATAACACTTAAGAAATTAAACGGTATATATATTTATTAAGTAGCTTTAAATTTATTATTTTAGATCGGATCAGATTTTTATTAGAAAAATATATTATTGTTGTTCGGATTGGGTTTTTGTTAGAAAATATATATTTTAAATTGACGATCGAATTAGTTCATTGTATTCATATAGGGTCAAGGAGTGTAGCTGTAAAAAATCATCAAAATCGGAGTTAAAATAACCGTTAAATCGTAATTTTTCATTATAACCGTCGAAAAGTTTTGTCCCATTACTTGATCTCTGAATGTTTATTTTTTCCGATTTTTGGCGTATATGATCTCGAAGTATAAACAAACAAGTTTGACGGTTGGATCGTTGAAACTAGTTTCATAGAATGTGTATGCCATCAAAACAATATATTCACTAACAATTAAGAGTTTATTTATATTTTCGTTAAATATAACATAAGATTTTGTGGTATCCACTAGTGTAAATATTTTAAATTGAAGATCAAATTCAGTCATTGTATTCATATAGGGTCAAGGAGTGTAGCTGTAAAAAATCATCAAAGTCGGAGTTAAAATAACCGTTAAATCATGATTTTTTATTTATAACCGTCGAAAAGTTTTGTCCCGTTACTTGATCTATGAATGTTTATTTTTTTTGATTTTTGGCGTATATGATCTCGAAGTATAAAAAAACAAGTTTGACGGTTGGATCGTTGAAACTAGTTTCGTAGAATGCATATGCCATCAGAACAATATATTCACTAACAATTAAGAGTTTATTTATACTTTCGTTAAATATAACATAAGATTTTGTGGTATCCACTAGTGCAAATGTTTTAAATTGAAGATCAAATTCAGTCATTGTATTCATATAGGGTCAAGGAGTGTAGCTGTAAAAAAATCATCAAAATCGGAGTTAAAATAACCGTTAAATCGTGATTTTTCATTTATAACTATCGAAAAGTTTTATCCCGTTACTAGATCTCTGAATATTTATTTTTTGTGATTTTTGGAGTATACGATCTTGAAGTATATACAAACAAGTCTTACGGTTGGATCGTTGAATGGTGTGTGTGTATATATATATATATATTTATTAAGTAGCTTTAAATTTATTTATTTTGTACGTATAACACTTAAGAAATTGAATAGTATATACATTTATTAAGTAGCTTTCACCTTTATTATATTTTAAATCATAAAATAATTTTTTTTATTTTTTATTATTCAAAACAATTATTTTTATAAATATTGTGCTACGTTTTCGTCTCTCAAAAGTTTGCGCGACCAACAGTTCGTCGTGCAAAACTCAAAAAATTTGGGTGAGTACCAAAAATGGGACGCGGGTTTTTAAAATAAAAAAAATCTTTAGACTTTGCGCGACCAATATTTTTTGTCGCTCAAAACTTTGCGCGACCAATATATATTTTTCGTCGCGCCAAAATTTGGGCGGGTACCAAAAATGGGACGCGGGACTTTTTTTATATAATTGTTTTAGACTTTGCGCGACCAATATGTACTTTTCGTCGCGCAAAAATTTAAAAATTTTGGCAGGTACCAAAAATGGGATGCGGGAATTTTTTTTAGACTTTGCGCGACCAATTTTCCTATATTTGTCGCGCAAAGTTAAATTTTTGGCGGGTACCAAAAATGGGATGCGGGAAATTTTTTTTTTTTAAAATAATTTTTTTAGACTTTGCGCGATCAATTTTCCTATATTCGTCGCGCAAAGTTAAATTTTGGCGGGTACCAAAAATGGGATGCGGGAATTTTTTTTAGACTTTGCGCGACCAATATGTATTTTTCGTCGCGCAAAGTTAAATTTTGGCGGGTACCAAAAATGGGATGCGGGAATTTTTTTTAAAAAAAAAATTTTGTCGCGCAAAACTTTGCGAGACCAATATGTTTCGTCGCGCAAAACTTTGCGCGACCAACAATATGTTTCGTCGCGCAAAGTGATACGATTTTTAAAACCAAAATAACTCCTCCACCATTTTCTCAATACCTTTCTCTACTCTTACCTCTCCTCTCTCTTTCCCTCTCCCCAAATTCCACCCTTTCTCTCACACTCACTCCTCTCACTTAATCTCTCATATCTCTCTTCACTATCTCTCACTCTCACTCACTCTCTCATCTATCTTTTCACTCTCTCACTCTCTCATCTCTCTATCACTATCTTATCTAATTCTCTCACACTCACTTCTCCCTCTCATTCTCACTCACTCTCAATCTTGCCAAAAGGTATATTCTCTCCAAATTTGAAATTTTTTTCATTAATATGTGTTTTTGGAGTTAGTTTTGAGTTTGTGTGGGGTTTGGGGTTGAGTAAAGGGGAGATATTGGAGTTTGGGTTGGATTTGTGGTATAACAATTTTAGGGGAGATTATGCATTCTTTTTTTTGTTGTTGTTGTTATATGACCATATTTGTTTTTTTGTAGGTAATCATCGAGACTTTGATGGCTAAAGTTGAGGATTAGGAAGCTATCAAAAGATTTCATCCGCCACTACCACCACAATACGCTTGTATTAGAATTTTATTATTGTATTTTGTTAATTTATGTGTACATTTTGAATATTATATATATATTTATTGGATAATTTGATCACTATTTTTCATATGTAATTTTATTTTGAATATGTCAATTTAAATTAAAGTAATTAAGAAAAATCTTACAATTAAATTAAATTTAAAAAGTAAAAATTCAAAAAAATTAATATCAATTTAAATTAAAGTGATTTTAAAAAAAATCATACAATTAAATTAAATTTAAAAAGTAAAAATTTGAATAAATTAATATTAAAGAAATAATAAAACAAAAAGTCAAAAATCTTGCGCGACAAAATATTTTGTAGCACAAACTATTAAATTAGTTTATTTTAATTAAAAAAATTTAAAACACAAAAAATATTTCGTCGCTCAAATATTTGCACAACGTTAGTATTCGTCGCGCAAAACTCTAAAAATGTAAGCGGGTACCAAAAATGGGACGCGGGAATTTTTTATTTTTTATAAATTTTTTTGAGACTTTGCGCGACAAATATTTCTCATCGCGCAAACCTTTGAGCGACTAATGTGTTTCGTCGCGCAAACCTTTGCGCGACCAATGTGTTTCGTCGCGCAAACCTTTGCGCGACCAATGTTTTTCGTCGCGCAAAGTTTTGCGCAACCAATATTTTTTCGTCGCGCAAAGTCTTTCTTCGCGATCTTTGCGTGACGGATTTTGCGCGACGAAGTTTCTGTCGCGTTAAAATTTGTGCGACTACAATGTATTTTGCGCGACGAAATTCTCTTCGTCGCGCAAAGTGTAAAATGTAGTAGTGTTAGTGGGCTCATGTTCGAACCTATATGGCACCTTGGCAATGTTTGTGTGAGAAACCCCTATCTTTTCCTAACTTTTGGAGTAATTTTTATATGTTCTGAGTACACCTTGTGGCTAGTGTACAATCCAATATGCATGGAACATGTGGGTATTTTGTCTAATACACATAGGAAATAAAAATAAAATATTTTCACATGTCCTATGTGTATTGGATGGTACTCTATACGTGGTTTACGCGGAACATACAAAAATTTCTCCTAACTTTGACAAACACAAAAAACACACCAAATCCAAAAGCCAAGTAAAATATAATAATAATAAATTTACATTATTCTCACATACCAAACTAAACCCAGAAAAAGCTGTGAGTTTGAAAACCCTAAGCATAATCCTACATGACACTAACAAGAAAACATACTCACATTGTAAAGTTGTGAAAAACTGAAAAAAAAAAAGAAAAGAAAAAAGAAAAGAAAGTAAATTGAGAATGAAAAGGCTCTCAAGCCTCTCGTACTAGGTGGGGAGGCAACATAAATAAATTTATAATGGCTTAGGCATTAAAGCATTCATAATGGGCTCATTAAACTAACTCTTTAGATAAATTTTAAGGAGGAATTAGAAAAATACAACTCCAACCATGCTTCCTATCCATCTCCTAAAATAGGGAGACTTGTTGATGCAAAAAAATAGTTCGGCACATTTTGGGCTCAACTTAGTGATGTATTTGGCCTTTGGGATGTTCTGGGCCTCGGTAGAGCGATGGATATGCAAAAATGAGAACGCTCAGTAAGGCCTAGGGCACCGGTGTAGTACCGGCCAAAGGCTCTTCGATGCTTAAGTAAGTGCAGGGTGAATAGTGATCTGAACAGAGTAATGGCTAAGTAATGCCAAAAGTTTCAGTTACCTCAATTTTGGGACTTGTGCCCCTTCTTATAAGTCTTGGGAGGTGTGCATGTTGTGTAGAATTTTGATGTGGGACTGTGGATATTCATTATGGAGGCTCCACGTGTCCAAAAGGTATTTGTGTTCTGGTATTGCGCTCGGCAGTCGTTAGTGCCGAACGTTTCCTTTCCGATTCCATCTGCTATCCACGTGTCGCTTCCTTAGTGGTCCCCAATTATGGTATAAACAAGACCTCTAGGAGCTCTCAAATCAGAAGAGAGAGAAAACAACTCCCTAAACTAGAGAGTATGATTGGAGTTCAAATTTTATAAGGAGTTCCTAAAATACCCTTTATTTTATTTATTTATTTATATATTTCCTATGTTTATTATAATATTTTGAGATTCTTTACATTTTTTTTTAAAAGTACTTTTAAAAGTGGTTTTACTGTGTTAGCCAAACACTCAACAAAATATCAAAAACGCTTTTATATAGTATAAAAACACTTTTAAATGTGACATCCAAATGACTAACTGCTTCTTTGTAAAAGTGCATATGTCATAAACCCTATTGGCATAAGCGCTTTGAGAAGAAGCACTCCCAAACGAGCCCTTAATTTCTATAAACAAATCCAAGAAAAACCAAAAACAGGATAGCTGACTTTGTTGAATTTAAATTTGATTATTAAATTACTTTGATGTTATATTAAATGTTTTGGGTTGGACTTGTTTTAAGAAATCGATGGGAGTTTTGTAATTTATAGGAAGTTCGAAACCTCTTTGTTATGTTGTAAATGGGCTTTGGTCGTATATTTCTAAAGTTCATTTTATTTAGGGTTTTATTTATATAATTTGGACCCTTATATTGGATATAATAGTAAAACTCCTTTAAATTTTTAGATGAAAATAGACAAAAACAAAATGAGCCTTATAGCCAAACTTCTTTAAAATAAAATTAGAATATGAAAAAAAATCTAGAAGTCCTTATTTAAATTTCATGCAAACATGATTTACTTGACTCAATAGTTTGGTTCTGACTTTGGGCACTCACTGTCGCATGCCATGAAATGCAAGCAAACTGCAAAAGCCTTGTGTGGATCACGTATTGGGTGACACATGCATTTGACATGAGTGTATTCAATTGAGATTTTAATAGATTGTAATTACATGATTTTAATGTAATAAATTTCAACATGATATGTAATTACATGATTTTTCTTATGATTTTAATAGATTGTAATTACAAGATTTTACTTATGATTTTTTTAATTCATATGTAGGACTTTCTTGTATTCTCCCAAGTAGATTTCACCGAAGTGTTGATTGGATTCGGGTTAGCCATCACTACTACAAAAAAGGAAAAAGACGACGGTAAATCACCGTCGTGTATTCGATTTTTCAATGGTCGTGGAATCCACCGTCATCTTTTCCCTCATATACCACGACGCTAAATCACCGTCGTTGTTAAAATATACAACGTCATCAACAAATACAAAACGACGTCTTTGTACTGCAAAAGATCTAAAAAAGCAGTCGAGGATGAGAATAGACGACCAACTCTCTAAAAAAACCGTCGTTAAAAAGGAAAAATATGACACATATTAAGAGAACAAGGCCGCAAGATAGACATACAACGACGGAAATAAAACAACAACGCCGTTAAATATCATTTTCACGACAATAAAAAATTTGACGTCTTTAAATACATTAGAAGACGACGTTATTGATACCTACTACGTCGCATATATAAAAACAGCCGTCGTAAAATTAATTTTCCACTTCGATTTTTCGATAAAAGATGACGTGGAAATAGTTGTCAGTGTCATTATTTACGACGTATGTATTTATTGAGTAGACGTTGAAAAACTAAACAACGTCGGTTACAAATATATGAGAGTCGTATTACAAAATTTATACGTCATATTTTCAGAAACAAACAACGACGATAAATATTAGACGTTGTTAAATAAAACAACGTCGGAAAACAATAAAAACAGACGTGTTTAGTCTGTTAAAGTTCTAGAAAATAGTCGAGGATGAGAATAGACGACCAACTCAAACAAATCACCGTCGTTAAAAAGGAAAAATATGACACATGTTAAAAGAAAAAGGCCGCAAGATATACATACAACGACGACAACTAAAATTTTACGCCGTTAAATATAATTTACACGACAAGAAAAAATATGACGTCTTTAAATACATGAGAAGACGACGTTATTGAAATATACTACGTCTCTTATTTACAAACAACCGTCGTGAAATAAATTTTCCACTTCGATTTTTCTAAAAAAGATGACGTGGAAATAGTTGTCAGTGTCATTATTTACGACGTATGTATTTATACAGTTGACGTTGAAATGCGAAACAACGTCGGTGGCATTTATATAGTCGACGTTGTATTTATATCTATCATCATTACTCACGACGCACTTAATAATATAGACGACGTTGAACTTCTAAACAACGTCGGTTCCAAATAAATGAGAGCCGTATTACAGAACATATAGACGGCGTTGATTATGATGAGAGCCTATTACAAATAACGTCGTTTAATTGTTATTAGACGGTGGTTATAATGAATTTCCGTCGGAATTCATTTCGTTCCTCTTCGTTTATAAAAGAACTTGCGACGTGGAAAATGTATGATGACGTCGTATTTTTTAACGTTCAGATTATATATCTCGTTTTTTAGACGTCGGTATTATGGGATTGGAGTCGTGTTATTTTGAATTACATGGCGGTTCTTAATCCTTCCCCGACGTGATATCCTGAATAATTGCTTCACAATTGCGTCGTGGTTCTTCATTGTTACGTTGCTTTAAGACGTCGGTAAATATGCTGAATAACTGGTTCACAATAACGTCGTGTTTTATTTGAACGTAGAAAGTGAAGAAATCACATTACAATATATTACAAAATTAATGTCATACACTGCCAATTACATAAGCATCATTCAATCCATATATCTTCACACCCATCTCGAATATTTTGACCGCCTAACTCACCCACCAGTTCATCAAATGTGTCAACATTTGGCATCCCTCTAGTAAATGGCTCACACTCAATTATCACATCACCTAAGACTTCATCACCAATAACATCATTATATTCTCTATTAGGCATTGATAACACTACCGACCAACCACGATGCATCGGGTCGTCAACAAAAAATATTTGTTTGACTTGAGAAGCCAAAACAAATTGGTCATTCCTATGTCCAATTTTACTCAAATCTACAAGGGTAAATCCAAGTTCGTCGACTACAAGACCAGAACTATCTATCCAATCACACCTAAAGACTGGGATTGTAAACTTTTGGTAGTCAAGGTCCCAAATTTCTTGAATGACACCATAGAAACCCATATTTGAGAGAATTGGGTTTTTATCCTTGGCACTAGCAACTTGCATGGTATGTGCAAGTAAATAAACTCCACTATTTTGAGTTGTTCGCACATCATCTTGTGCCTTGATATTGAATTTAATACCTTTAATAAGATAGCTCCTATATAATGGCACTGACATGTTTGGACCAGCTGCTAGCCACCTTAAATTTTCTGATACGCCATGATTGTCTTCCTCAAGTTCACTTTGAACCTGCAAATTAATCATATCTTAATTCAATCTAACATATAAATAAGAAGAAAATTAAAAGAGAAATATGTTATTCAACAATATATACCTTGAAGCGTAGCCATTGAATGAAAGTGCTATTGTGCTTATCCTGCAGCCACTTTGTTCTCTTTC
Organism: Prunus persica; assembly: GCF_000346465.2. NCBI lineage: Eukaryota > Viridiplantae > Streptophyta > Magnoliopsida > Rosales > Rosaceae > Prunus > Prunus persica. Next base: position 23,135,463 of record NC_034014.1, read on the forward strand.
TAAATTTTGGATAAGCAGTCTTGATGTGAATCATATGTTGCCTACATGACACGAAAAATTCAAGCATTACGGTCCTCAATATAGAAGATAAACATAAGAAATAATTTAAAATGGAAACTTAAAGAATAAAGCTCATACGTACTCGATATAAGGTAGGACTTCCTCCGTATTCTCCAAGACATATAGATGTGCTTGATTCAACAGGTCCTGATCAACTACGCTCACTGTGCAACCTGATAATGGCTTTGAAAGTCCCATCTTTTGGCTTGAAGGCACTCCAACTGTACTAACATCAGATAAATGCTGAGTACAACACTCTACCGCTTCTTCAGCTATATACCGCTCAGCAATGCAACCTTCGGGACGAGTACGATTCTGAACATACCCCTTCAGCACTTTCATATATCTTTCAAACGGATACATCCACCTAAAATATACTGGCCCACATAGACGAACTTCTCTGACAAGATGTACTACTAGATGAACCATGATATCAAAGAATGAAGGGGGAAAGTACTTCTCAAGCAAACACAGAGTAACTACTACATCTTCTTCCAACTTATCTAGCTTGGAAACATCAACAGTCTTTGCACATATAGCATTGAAGAAGAAGCACAAACGAGTTATTGCATACCTTGCAGGCTTCTCCAAAACAGAACGAATTGCCACAGGGAGCAATTGTTGCATTAAGGTATGACAATCATGTGATTTAAGGCCAAGAAGTCTTGAATCTTGTAAAGATACAAGATTTTTAATATTTGAAGAATAACTTTCAGGGACCTTCATACCATAGAAAGAATTGCAAACCTCTCTCTTCTCTGCTCTTGACAAATTCCAAGGCCCAGGAGGCAAACGAGTACGTCTTTCTCCATACTCGGGTTGCAAATCAGTTTTGACCCCCATGTTCAATAAATCTAATCGAGCAGCAATCCCATCTTTATTTTTTCCAGGGATCTCCAGCAATGTACCAATGATACTATCGCAAACATTCTTCTCAATGTGCATAACATCTAGGGCATGCCTCACAGGAAGGTATTTCCAATACTCGAGATCAAAGAATATTGATTTCTTCTTCCAACAAACTCTGTCACCATTTTCAACCATATGCAGCACTTCTTCTCCGGTTAATGGCTCGGGAGGTATGCCATATTCAGGTTTCCCATTAAAAGCTGCACGTTGCCTCCTATATGGATGATTGATTGGTAACCATTTTCTATGCCCAATGTAACAAATTTTGTGGCCATTTTTCAACCTGTGACTAGGTGTATCATCGCCGCATATTGGACAAGCTTTATATCCTTTAACAACACAACCAGATAAGTTTCCATAGGCGGGGAAATCATTAATTGTCCACATTAATGCAGCTCTGAGTGTAAAGTATTCTCCATTATGTGCATCATACACTCCTCTAATCCCAACCCACAAGGATTTTAAATCATCAATCAAAGACTCCAAGTAGACGTCTATATCATTTCCGGGTTGTTTAGGATCGGAAATCAATAAGGTTAACATCATGAACTTTCGTTTCATGCACAGCCATGGAGGGAGATTATATGTAACTAAGATAACCGGCCAACAACTATATCTGCTACTTAGAGAACTGTGGGGATTGAATCCATCAGATGAAAGAGCCAATCTCAAGTTTCTCGGCTCATTACCAAACTCAGGCCATTTATCATCAAGAAGTTTCCAAGACGGGGAATCCGCCGGATGAGACATCTGACCGTCAATTGATTTTCTAGCAGCATGCCACCAAGTCAAACTCTTAGCTGTCTCATGTGATTGAAACATCCTTTTAAACCTTGGAATTGGGGGAAAATACCACACCACCTTCGCTGGCACACCCTCTTTCAAGATTGAATCTTTGCCTTCCTTCCACCTTGAGATACCACAAGTAGGACAATTAGTTGAATCCTCATACTCCTTCCTATACAAGATGCAATCATTGGGGCATGCGTGCATTTTCTCATAACTCAGCCCCAATGCACACAAAGTCTTTTTAGCCTCATACATGGAGGTTGGTATTGTATTTCCTTCTGGAAGCAAATCGCCTTGAAGTATCAATAATTCTGTAAAACAGACATCACTCATCCCATGTTTTGCCTTCAAATTATACAACTTCACTAATGCCGATAACTTCGTGTACTTTCTACAACCAGGGTACACTGGTTGATCTCCATCCCCAATCACATTGGCAAACTCATACGGATCCGAACCAAAATCACCAAAATCATTATCGTCCATATCAATTTCTTCAGACACAAAACTGTACCTACTATGGCCATCATCTTCTTCAACATTTCTACTAGCATTAGTAGTTGCTTCCCAAGGTTCTCCGTGAAATGTCCAATTCTTATAGCTTTGGTCAATTCCATTAAAGTATAAGTGATCCCTTATAATTCCAACCCCAAACAACTTCAAATTAACACATTTAACACATGGACAACGGATATGTGTTGTAGTTAGAAGATTTTCTACAGCAAAGTTCAAAAATGCTTTCACCCCAAATTCATATGCCTTCGATCTTCTATCCGAGTGCATCCATGACTTATCCATCTCCGACACTATAACCTATTATCTATAATAAAGTGAAAATACAGGCAATGACCATCACTATAGCAGATTATACAATGATCTAATCGCAAGTAATACACAACAGAGACGACGGGTTTTAAACAAAAACAGACGTATTTGGCATATATAGACGACGGATTTTCAACAGACGTCGTCTATTATAAGTAATACAAACGACGGTTTATGAAAAAACTGTCGTGTATAAGTAATACAACGACGGTAGTTTAAAAAAACCGTCGTGTAATCGTCGTCGTAAGCCTTAAAATTCGTCGTGTCTCAGTTTATTTTCAAGAACACAAAACCCATTAAGAACACAACATATATATGAAACCAAGCAAGAAACCAACATATACATGAAACCAAGCATGAAAACAATAAATCCATTCCCAATTCAACATAACATAGGGTGATTAAAAGATACGACAAAATTAAATCCATTCCCAATTCAACATAACAGATAATGTAATCCATGAACCCATTAAACAGAAAATCCATGAACCCATACCTATAAGCACATTATTAACAGATCGCAAAGCATACACATAAAACCCTTTAACAAAACAACCTAATATCATTCAATGAATTTACAAGGGGAAGATAGGGTTTATACTTACAGGTTGGACGAGCTCACAGATTCGACGGAGCCTGGAGAGTGCAACTTTTAATTAGAGCAGAAGTGAGAGAGCGAAATGTTATGTCGCGCGAAATCTGAAAATTTTAGGTTTCAAGAATAAGAGCCAAATCTAAAAAAATTTAGGTCGCGCGAAAATTTTTAGAGTTCGCGCGTTTTAAAACGTCGAAAGAAAAACCAAGGCGAAAGTTCTACACGTACCGACGTAAATTTAATATTCCACGACGGAAACTTCATTTTTTGGATTAAGAACGTAAGGCCGTTCATTTTGAAGCTTCATTTTTCGGATTAATTTTAAATTTATTTTGAATTTTTTATATAACGACGACTGAAAAACCACGTCGGTGTTAAGAAATTAAAGACGTTGTAAATTATATAAACCGACTTACATATTAAAATGACGTCGTTTAAAGCGTAAACCATGTCGTATGTTTTTCTGTACGACGTAAAATATGTATTCCACGACGCAACCACCGTCGTTAAAAATTAATACCCTAAACCCATAAAACTAAATTATACAATTTAAAAAATTAAGTTTATAAAAGGTTTTATGGTTTTAAAGCCTAACATATACCCTAGACTACCCAAAAATTATACTTTAAAAATAAACCCCAATAAATAACAACCCTAATCTCTAAACCCTAGACTCTAAACCCTAAACCATAAAACTAGAAGTGATTTTATGACTCATCAAAACAATTTTGTTTTGGATGGTCATTTTAAATTTTTGTTATTCAAAATGAATTTTTTCAAGGTTTATGTGGAAGAAAATATATCAATGACTTCATAGGAGTTGACTTTTCAATTTTCTGATTTATTTTAAATTTATTTTGAATATTTTGATATAAAAATAATAAAATATTCTTACCACAACAACAAACCACGTCGGTGTTAATAAATTATAGACGTTGTAAATTGTAATAGACTACTAAGTCGTTAAAATGACATCGTTAAAATGAGAAACCATGGCGGCTATTTAACTATACGACGTAAAATATATATATCAATGACTTAACCGCTGTCGTTACATAAACGTCGTCGATGATACCCTGAACCCTTAAGAAATTGAAGATGTTGTAAACCATAAACGACTCAATTGTTCAAAGAACGTCGTCTAACTATATTTTTACGTCGTATTTGTTTAAAACACGAAACAACAAAATACGACGGTTTGTGACTTTATTAGGTCGTTGGAAAAGTATTACACGTCGGTTAAGCAATTTGTATGTTTGTTTTTTTTTAATTTAAGAAAACCTCAACAAATTTTTACATTACATATTATAGAGAAAATTTGTACATTATACATAAATATCAAGTGTTCAATAATTGCCCTGTTTAATAATTTGGAAAACAAACTCTGCCCATTCATTCCGGACTTCATCAATGGCTTCTTGGGGGTATGAAGCTTCCTGGTTTCCCTTGGCATACTGCATAAACAATGACTATTAGGGTTTATAAATAAAAAGAAATTCAATCACAGACGACGATATTTTTCATAACCGACGTAGTATATCCATTCAACGACGTTAATTTTACATGACCGTCGTTGATAATACAAAAAACGACGTGAAATGTATGAAGGTAATTTCTTCTTACCTTATTCTCAAACCCCAAGGAAGGATCCATGATGATGTCCCTCATGAAGCGCATCACATAATACCCGCATTCGACATTGCTGGGTTGCTTTGGTGTGCCTGAGAGAGTTTTCCAAATTACATTTTTACGTCCTGCTCGGCCTATGTGGGTATTATATATTTTTAAAGCACTGTTCACGATGTTTTTCGCCTCTTCGTCGACCACACGATGACCTGGCAGAGGATCCAGAAAATAGACGGTCTCCTTCTTTGCTCTTACAATCAGCAAGATCCAATGACGGCTGCACAAAATTAATATAAAAACGACGGTTATTTACAAAAACGACGTATTATAGTATTTCATACGACGAAATAAAGTAGATAACGACGACATTATATATTTATCACGACGACAAATAAATACCGACGTGGTTAGTAGTTTCAAACGACTAAATAAAATAAAACACCGACGTGGTTAGTTTATAAGCTGTCATTTATTGAAAATCATAAAAACAAAATCCTAAGGAGACTAACCCTGGATTGTAAGGCATCATGAAAAGCTGTTCACCGTCTGTCTTCTGAAGTCGAGCTGCTACCAGTCGTGATCTTTCAGTTATTGTGCCAGAGTTGGCACTAACTGTAGCAGGGTCAATAAAGCCAACCATGCTGCACATATTGGCTTGTTTCAAAACATTGTGTAAGTACCTAAATACATAAAATAATATAAACAAGTCAGCACAAACAAACACGACGGTTATGTATAAAAAAACGACGTATTATAATATTTCACACGACGTACTGAAATAGATGAGGACGTTATAATATATTTATCACGACGGTAGTTAGTTAAGACGACGTGGTTAATTAGTTAAGACGACGCAATATATAAACCAACGAGGTATTATTTTAGAAGTACAAACCTCATATATACAGCCAATACAGTAGCTCCAATTTCTTCCATGCCTGCAAATTGTGTAATATCTTCAGGCAGGAGGAAGGTATCGCGCTCACCACCAAACACCTCCTTATCAATTGTAAATTGGAGTGTCTTATCCTCAGGCAGGAGTGTCGTTTCCACAAAACGACAAAGGGTTTTTAAAGAAGATGGCGCCTCCATATTTGAATAAGCACCAACTTCAATAACCTGTTTAAAGAAATAAAAAAAAATGACGTGGTAATTCAATAAAGACGACGGTTTAAGTAATAAAACGTCGTCTTAAAAGTATTTAAACGACGGTGAAAAAACTGTCGTGGTAATTCAATAAAGACGACGGTTTTATGAATAAAGCGTCGTCTGAAACCATTTAAACGACGGTGCAAAAACCGTCGTTTAAATATTTTATTACGTCTTAAAAAAATTCCGCCGTCTAAGTTTTAAACAAACGACGGATTAAATAAAAATATCGACGTCTGAAATTTTGAAAAACAAATAAAAAAGGCAAAGTTATGTGAACATACCTTGTCGTCATGCTTTTCTTCATCTTCTTTCTCCTTTTCTTCTTCCTTCTCTTCATCTCTTTTTTCTTCTTCCTTCTCTTCATCTGGCTGATGTTTCCCCATTTTGGCAGTATCATCCTCCAAATGTAGGGATCTCACATCACCTCCAGAGCAGCTAGCTTTGTCAGACATTGGATTTTTGGGGCTTTGGCTAATTCTTGGTTTAAGCATGCTTGGATCAAAATTGGGAATTAATTGGGAAAGCTGACTCAGGAAATGCTCCCTCTCAGCCTCTACCAATTGTTTTGTCCTAGCCTCCATCCTTAAGGCCTCTTCCCTTGCCTTAGCCTCCATCTTTTTAGTCTCTTCTTGAAGGAGAACTCTTAAACTGTCCTTCAAACGGTCGTCAAAGCTCACCCTCTGTGGTTTGGGCAAATTGAAATATTGCCTTGGGGAAACACCAGCACCAACTCCCCTCAGTCTGCCTGGATGCTCGGGGCCCAAAGCCATGGTCAGCACATCATTGCTGCCATCTACTCTGACTTTGCCTTCCGAGACTTGTTTCTGCAATTCATCCTAAAAAAAGATAAACAAAAAAACACACGACGGTTATTTATGTACAAACGACGTATTATATAATTTCACACGACGCAATAACGTATAAACCGACGTTATTATAACTTATCACGACGGTAGTTATACCGACGTGGTTATTTATTTAAAACGACGAAATGAATAAACAACCGACGTCTTATGCTATAATTAAAGATAACAGAGTAGTGATTCCTATTTAGACCGTTAACGACGTTTTTAAAAAAGTTTCGACGTGGTAATATCATTCACACGACGCGAAAATGAACCACCGACGTCTTATGCTGTAATTACAGAAAACATAGTAGTGATTCCTATTTAGACCTTTAACGACGTTTTTAAAAACTTTTCGACGTGGTAATATCATTCACACGACGCAAAATATAACATACGACGTAATAAGAATAATTCACAGTTTAATAAAAATTTAAAACAGAGTGATAGTAGGCTTACAATTAATTTTGCTTTCTCTGCCACCTTTGGATCAGGGATGTTACCATGTTTGTCCTGTCTAGCTCTCTTCCATAAGGTAGATCGATCAATTTCTACCCCAGGCATGGTTTCCTCCAATTGATCCTCCAATCCAGCATATCCTTTTCGAGACAATCGATGATTGTACTCGAGTTTCTCCCTAATCTGTGCATGTTGAGAATGCACAGACTCAAAATCTTTGGATAGCCTTGAAGCTACAAAGGCATCCCATTGTGCTTTCTCTATGAATTTATATGTTTCAGGGGGTTGGCTTAATTTCTCCCTGTCATTGGTGTATGGAAGGATATAATGCCTCGTTAGTGTAGACTTGAAATCCTTCCATTTCTTGGAAGCAGAAGCTAAAACAGAGGTCTTGCCCCCTTGGCCTACGACAAAAGCCATGTCAACTGCTTCCCAAATCTGCTCCTTTATATCCTTGGGGATTTGGGACCATTTCTTGTCCACAAGTGGGATCCTGGAGCGTGCCAACACACCAATATACGACTGCATCTCAATATGTGCTTGGCCAACACCTTTCCCCCTTTTATTGTACTCAACAATTGGCCTCAGTTTCTGAAGCTTTCTCTTCACAACACGAGGCATTGTGCTCATACCTCGACCAGTCTTTGAATCATAAAAAGATTTTTCAAACAAAACACGTATGAGCATGCAAAACAGTAACCAAAATAGTGAAAATGAAAGCTTACCTTTTGCGTGCAATGAAAGCAAGAGGAAGATGATCGATGTTTAAGTTCAGAGACGACGAAGAAGACAAGAGGAAGACGATGAGAAACTCTGACAATGCTCTGACAAGGAAAAAAGACGAAAAGGTTTCTCTGGGAGATTGAAATTTTTAATCGGGTTTGGAAACAGTGCATGTGTAAGTCGAAAAGTTGCTTACATATAAAACCATTTCAAAAAAATAATACGGCGGTTACATTTAACTACGTCGTTTTTAACTAAAAGGACGCAATATTTTTCATTCGACGTGGAATCATTTAATTTAACGTCGCTAGGTTTAATATAACCGACGTGGATTTTAATTTTTAAATTATGAATAGAATTTTTTTTCCCGTGACCTTTCAGTTTATTTTTCAATTACAGTGCGTTATAAATAGAGTTTTTTTTCCGGAGGAAATTTAAAACGAAGGAAATTAATATTCTGCAATATGTAAAGTTTCTTTTTTGGATGACAGATTTAAATAAAATAAGAATATAAAAATAACAAATGTGTAAGTCAAGTAGACGAAAAGTTGCTTACATATAAAACCATTTCAAAAAAATAATACGGCGGTTACATATAACTACGACGTATAAATTACAAAATACGACGGTACATTTAACTTCGGACGTGGTAAATAAATACGACAGTAGTTTGTAGGTACCGTCGTAGTAAACTCAAAAATTAAAGTACATAAGTAATAACTCGCGTCATGGTATATTATTTAACACGTCGTTTTTATTAATTTACCGACGTGGATTTCTGTAATATACGTCGATCATACCGACGTTGATTTTACAATTTAAACGGTCGTTTTTTTGTAAGGACCGCCGTTGGTTTTAAAAATTTATTCTATAAATTTGTCGCTTTCATTCATTTTCGGTTTACATTTAAGGTTCCAAGTTCTTCCTCTCTCAGTCTCTCATGTCTCAAAGACAATAATTTGGATGTTTTCTCAAAGAGAAATTGAGCTTACTCGCATCAAATATATGTCCACAAGAAGAAGCTTGTCAACTAGCCTTCTCACTTCCTTCATCAAGCCTGATAGGACACTTAGTGCTTCTGAATACTCCTTGCTTTCCATCAAAAGAGATGCAAGCCTGGCCTCCACTCGCTGTCGAAGGAAAGTTCGCTTCTCAGGGAAATCTGAAGATCAGATGTGCCTGATCCTCTGCTTGATTTTCTTGCCTAAGAAGATCCGTCGGATTTATTGTGATAGCCTCTTCCTTTATCCGTAGAGCTTCAGAAGAAGAAGATGGGTTTCAAGAATGCGATAAAGAATAGAAATGGCTTCAGATGGCCTCTAAAGCATGAGCAATTGAATCAGTAGTTTCTGGGAGATATGATGAAGACATTGTCAATGCTTTGAACTACACAAGTCCTGCAGAAAGATATGTTAAAGAAACTGAAACAACGGCGGTTTTCTGTTCTACCGTCGTCTTTTCTCGTCGTCTATATTAAGTTACGATGGCGGTAGATTTATAATTACCGACGTAGATTATTTTGTTAAACGTCGTTAAGTGTACTACAACCGACGTGGATTTTAATTTTAAATTATAAATGGAGTTTTTTTTCCCGTATTCTTTCAGTTTTAGTTTTCAATTCCAAAGCGTGATAAATAGATTTTTCTTTCCCGAGGAAATTTAAAATGAGGGAAATTAATGTTCTAGAATTTGTAAACTAACACGACGCAATATTTGCAAATCTGTGTCATCTGTTAAGATTATGATGTGGAACAGAGTTCCATCTGGTAAGATTTCGTAACCCTTGGGATCTCAGACAAAACTGATTATGTCGGCGGTGTTCTATATAAACCGTCGTGGTTATTTCAATTCTTGTCATTAAGTAGATCTACCGACGTAGGATAAGAAAATCAAAGAAAAAAATTGTTAACAAAAATTCTTATTAAGACGACCGTTAAAATTAAAGGTACGACGTATAAAATGAATAAATACGACGATAAATTTTATTGTACGATTTAAAGATAACGTAGTAGAACTATACGAGAATGACGTCGATATATTTATATTTTCCGTCGTTGTAAATTAATTTAATACGGCGATATTTTGTATTTTAAAGCCGTGGATTTGTTTGTAATTATACGGCGTCTTATACGAAAACCTCGTCGTGTTATTTTATGAGTAAAAACGGCAGTTTTTATTGAAATCGTCGTCTTTACTTTCTACGTCGGTCGATTCATAACTTCTGCCGTTCTTTGTTGGCATTGATTTTACACTGCGGAAATCTGTTTCAAATAGACGTCGGTTGTTTAATTATGTACGTCGTTGTTTTTGAACAGCCATTTGAAACTCCATTTTTTAGTTGTCTAAGGTTGTATTACACGACGGTGTTTTTAGAACCGTCGTCTTTTTATAAACCACGACGGTTTTCACTTAGACCGTCGTTGTTTTCTTGTCGTCTTTTTCACTTTTTGTAGTAGTGATTCTATCTCTGATTATGACTGCGATTGCATCCTCTTCTGCTATTTATGATTTTTTTTAAAGGCAAAAGCTCACATTGTGACAATTAGGTCTTTCGTCTCTCCCAAGCTAAGAATTGGTACTTGGTGCCCCCCCTTCTGCCAGAAAATAAAAATAAATATTGATGTAGCCTCGTATGCTGAATCACAACGAGGTGGCATTGGATTAATTGCTAGAGATAATCTCGGATCTTTTAAATACGACGTATGATATGATTTTAGACGACGCAATGAAATAATCTCAGACGTAATAAATGTTTAAAACCATTATTTATATAACGTTGTGGTATATATGTTCACACGACGTCAATAGTAATACACCGTCGTGGTAAACTATTATTTATATAACGTCGTGGTATTTATGTTCATACGACGTCAATAGTAATACACCGTCGTGGTATTAACATTCACACGACGTAAAACAATAAGATATTTTGTCGTCTATATTAGATACCAACCCTAGTTTCTTTTTCTTTATATTTTATCAAATAAGGGAAAAACAAAAACCATTGTTCAGCGAAATCAAACCTGCAATTAAACAAGCATATAAAAAAAGACTATTATTTTAAAAACAACTTTGTCAATTTTCAGACGACGCTAGAACAACTGACGAACCGTCGTGGTCTACCGTCGTCTTATTTAGTTGATGTAGTTGTCTTCAAAGTTGGAAACTTTCTCTCTTTGTCTGTATATTTTATCAAACTTGGAAAGAAGTAAAATGATTTTGGCCAGAAAAAAGGTAAAAAGATTTTTCAAACAAAAAACGTATGAGCATGCAAAACAGTAACCAAAATAGTGAAAATGAAAGCTTACCTTTTGCGTGCAATGAAAGCAAGAGGAAGATGATCGATGTTTAAGTTCAAGGACGACGAAGAAGACGAGAGGAAGACGATGAGAAACTCTGACAATGCTCTGACAAGGAAAAAAGACGAAAAGGTTTCTCTGGGAGATTGAAATTTTTAATCGGGTTTGGAAACAGTGCATGTGTAAGTCGAAAAGTTGCTTACATATAAAACCATTTCAAAAAAATAATACGGCGGTTACATTTAACTACGTCGTTTTTAACTAAAACGACGCAATATTTTTCATTCGACGTGGAATCATTTCATTTAACGTCGTTAGGTTTAATATAACCGACGTGGATTTTAATTTTTAAATTATGAATAGAATTTTTTTTCCCGTGACCTTTCAGTTTATTTTTCAATTACAGTGCGTTATAAATAGAGTTTTTTTTCCGGAGGAAATTTAAAACGAAGGAAATTAATATTCTGCAATATGTAAAGTTTCTTTTTTGGATGACAGATTTAAATAAAATAAGAATATAAAAACAACGAATGTGTAAGTCAAGTAGACGAAAAGTTGCTTACATATAAAACCATTTCAAAAAAATAATACGGCGGTTACATATAACTACGACGTATAAATTACAAAATACGACGGTACATTTAACTTCGGACGTGGTAAATAAATACGACAGTAGTTTGTAGGTACCGTCGTAGTAAACTCAAAAATTAAAGTACATAAGTAATAACTCGCGTCATGGTATATTATTTAACACGTCGTTTTTATTAATTTACCGACGTGGATTTCTGTAATATACGTCGATCATACCGACGTTGATTTTACAATTTAAACGGCGGTTTTTTTGTAAGGACCGCCGTTGGTTTTAAAAATTTATTCTATAAATTTGTCGCTTTCATTCATTTTCGGTTTACATTTAAGGTTCCAAGTTCTTCCTCTCTCAGTCTCTCCTGTCTCAAAGACAATAATTTGGATGTTTTCTCAAAGAGAAATTGAGCTTACTCGCATCAAATATATGTCTACAAGAAGAAGCTTGTCAACTAGCCTTCTCACTTCCTTGATCAAGCCTGATAGGACACTTAGTGCTTCTGAATACTCCTTGCTTTCCATCAAAAGAGATGCAAGCCTGGCCTCCACTCGCTGTCGAAAGAAAGTTCGCTTCTCAGGGAAATCTGAAGATCAGATGTGCCTGATCCTCTGCTTGATTTTCTTGCCTAAGAAGATCCGTCGGATTTATTGTGATAGCCTCTTCCTTTATCCGTAGAGCTTCAGAAGAAGAAGATGGGTTTCAAGAATGCGATAAAGAATAGAAATGGCTTCAGATGGCCTCTAAAGCATGAGCAATTGAATCAGTAGTTTCTGGGAGATATGATGAAGACATTGTCAATGCTTTGAACTACACAAGTCCTGCAGAAAGATATGTTAAAGAAACTGAAACAACGGCGGTTTTCTGTTCTACCGTCGTCTTTTCTCGTCGTCTATATTAAGTTACGATGGCGGTAGATTTATAATTACCGACGTAGATTATTTTGTTAAACGTCGTTAAGTGTACTACAACCGACGTGGATTTTAATTTTAAATTATAAATGGAGTTTTTTTTCCCGTATTCTTTCAGTTTTAGTTTTCAATTCCAAAGCGTGATAAATAGATTTTTCTTTCCCGAGGAAATTTAAAATGAGGGAAATTAATGTTCTAGAATTTGTAAACTAACACGACGCAATATTTGCAAATCTGTGTCATCTGTTAAGATTATGATGTGGAACAGAGTTCCATCTGGTAAGATTTCGTAACCCTTGGGATCTCAGACAAAACTGATTATGTCGGCGGTGTTCTATATAAACCGTCGTGGTTATTTCAATTCTTGTCATTAAGTAGATCTACCGACGTAGGATAAGAAAATCAAAGAAAAAAATTGTTAACAAAAATTCTTATTAAGACGACCGTTAAAATTAAAGGTACGACGTATAAAATGAATAAATACGACGATAAATTTTATTGTACGATTTAAAGATAACGTCGTAGAACTATACGAGAATGACGTCGATATATTTATATTTTCCGTCGTTGTAAATTAATTTAATACGGCGATATTTTATATTTTAAAGCCGTGGATTTGTTTGTAATTATACGGCGTCTTATACGAAAACCTCGTCGTGTTATTTTATGAGTAAAAACGGCAGTTTTTATTGAAATCGTCGTCTTTACTTTCTACGTCGGTCGATTCATAACTTCTGCCGTTCTTTGTTGGCATTGATTTTACACTACGGAAATCTGTTTCAAATAGACGTCGGTTGTTTAATTATGTACGTCGTTGTTTTTGAACAGCCATTTGAAACTCCATTTTTTAGTTGTCTAAGGTTGTATTACACGACGGTGTTTTTAGAACCGTCGTCTTTTTATAAACCACGACGGTTTTCACTTAGACCGTCGTTGTTTTCTGGTCGTCTTTTTCACTTTTTGTAGTAGTGCATCTTTCATCCATTAGTTAAAGGATGCCAAGCCTTTAAAGAAGCAGAAAGTTGAAGTTACTTTTTTCCTTTTTTTCATTACATCGATATCTTCGATATTCTAACGATATTATAGCGATATTTTGATAAAACATATTACTTCCAAAATTCAAACATCACTGTCATTAAACTAAAACCATTCACTGTCATTAAACTAAAACCATACAGCTATTAAGTTTTGGATAGAGAACTTGGTCTGGAACTGAGAATTGACATAGGAACAAGCTACAACAAGGAAAATTCTTGAATTAATTGAATTTATAAATATTACAACAGACAAGGTAATTGAATCAATTCAAATAAGAAACTGGACAGCTGAAAATAACTCAAAATGGTCCAACTATGACATGATACTAGTACAGAACACTTATCACTCAAATTGATTCCGCAAATTGACTAAAGAAAGACAAATAAATCAAAGGACATAAATGAACTGAAAAATCTATTAAGAAAAATGCACGCATATTGCATAATATGAACAACTATTGAAAGCAACGTATCTGAAATTATTGTTTAGATATCTGAAGGTAAGCCATCTGAGTCTCCCTTTTTTATTGGGCAAAGAGATTATCCATAAGATGAAAGCAAACAAATAGTATAAACATGAAGCCAAAAGAAAGGCGGGAAACACCTCCTGCAACTAAACAGCCAAGAGAAAAAGAAAACAAGGACAGCTATCTGAGTCTATCCACTAATATAGAAGGATCGAGTCTGGTTAAACCCAAGCCCATGTAAAGACATGAGTACCTTGTTTATCTTCATTTGTTCATCGTCCCCAAAAACAAAAAAAGAGAGAATCAGGCATAGGAGGGTGCGATTTTTTTATGGGGTTTGTTATTTATATCACCAACTCAAAAGTCTCATACAATACACCATTTAACGAAATACTTCAAAATAAGTAAGTTTTTTAATACCACCGTACTTTTTCTTATATTTTAAAAGTCCTAATTGAATACCACAAGACTTGGATAGATTATTTAAAAATCTTAATTGAATACCACCAGATTTTTATTGATTACTTAAAAATCCTAATTGGATACCGCTGGACTTTTAATCTTGGGAACTTTAGTAATATACCCAAAATAGGACTTGAAATTATAAAAAAAACCTATATGAAATAGACTTTAGAAAGATACCCAAAAACCATTTACTATCTAAAAAATGAGTGTTGAAGTTCCTATAAATTAAATATATGCCATTTATTAACTTAAAACAAGCCCAATACAAAAAATTCAAAAAAAAAAAACCCAAAATAAGCCTAGCAAACCCGAAGTACATTGTTAATACCATATCATAGAAGTGTATTGTTAATACCATATCATAGAAGTGTATTGTTAATACCATATCGTAGAAATACATTGTTAATATCATGTCATAGAAGTACAATGTTAATTAATATCATTTCATAGAAAAACATTGTTAATACCATTTCATACAAAAAAACTGAAAAAAAACCCAAAAAAGCCCAGCAAGATATCCGATATCCTTTGCAAAAACCACCTCTAATTGTCCATAGTTTCACCAGAAGCAATCGCAAAGGCCCTCACCAGAATCAGTAAGGAGGAGATTGACATGGCTGAAGGTAAAGGACTCACCATGCCTAAAGTTGTTCCATTGGAGGCTATGTGTAGAGCACGCTCAGTTATGACCAAGGTGCTATCTTGATCTATGGATATATATTACTTATAATTAATGTCGTAACAAAATAGGTAATTAGCCACAACACATGTATACTCGAGCTGTGTAATTTTGAAGAAATAATTTATGTCTTCCAATAAATATTCATTTGACTAGTCCTTTTGGGGCTTCATTCATTTCTCTCTTTCAATGTATGCAGGCGGATGTATTCAGACAATGTTAATCTTTGAAAAAGGACTATGTTAAAAAAACAAAGGAACGAAACAAAAAACGGCAAAGTTAATTTGCGGCTGACTATATTTGTCATCCAAATTTTTTGGGACCAAAGTCACACATTCTTAAGAAACTAAATTATCAAATTCAAAGTCAATGGGGTCTAGATTAGTTGAAAATGACATTGATTTACAAACTAGTGGTTCATGTTCGAACCTCTATGGCACCTGGGCAGTGTTTGTGTGAGAAACCCCCTATCTTTTCCTAACTTTTGGAGTAATTTTTGCATGTTCCGGGTACATCTTATGGTTGGTGTACCATCCAATATGCATAGAACATGTGGGTATTTTGTCTAATACACATAGGAAATAAAAATAATATATTTTTCCTTGTCCTATGTGTATTGGATGGTACCCTCCTATACGTGGTTTATGCTGAACATACAAAAATTTCTCGTAACTTTAGCAAACACAAAAAACACACCAAATTCAAAAGCCAAGTAAAACATAATAATAATAAATTTACCTTATTCTCACATAACAAACTAAACCCAGAAAAAGCTGTGAGTTTGAAAACCCTAAGCATAATCCTACATGACACTAACAAGAAAACATACATTGTAAAGTCCGTGAACAACTGGAGAGAGAAAAAACTCCATAAATTAGAGAGTATAATTGGAGTTCAAATTTTATAGAGAGTTCATAAAATTATTTTTGTGTGTTTTTAGCTAAATTTTAACTACAAAATAAGGAGCATGATTGTAGATGCTTTTAGAAGCTCCTTATTTTGCAGGACAAAAAAATAAATAAAATGATGTCTTTTCATTTACAAATGTAGTATCCCAATATATTCAGCCACTTCAATATATTTGGGAGTCTATTAATTTTGGGTTTCGTGCCATTTAGCTCCCTGTTGAGGTTCAAAAAATTCACGGTTCGGCTCAAATGAATTTCCAGCCCAGTGCGACACCTTATTAAGAAGATACCCGGTTCGGAGCACGCGAAATTCGTCATGCACGCTTGCACGGGTTTACAAGCCCATGCTAATTATCCCGTCAAACATCATATCCCTTTTCGAAGGCGACAAAATTCAAGCAAACCAAGCGAAAAATCATTATTATTACACCTAGCCACGCTACAAGCTTAAGTGGGCCCAAGCCACGTAAATGCTCGGGCTTGCTAAGTGGGCTGTGGTATGGATGGTAACGAGCATTCATGAGGCCCATTGATGAGCCGAGAAATGGAAGTTTTGAATTGCTTGGGAGCCCCAAAACTCAAGCCCATTTATTGAGTCCAAATATGTTGGTAAGCATAAAGAGAGAAATACGTAGCCCAATACTTTAGAAAATTAGCCCATCACCTTAATAAAAATAGTTCATCACTTTAGAGAGTTAGCTCATTCCCTTAGTGGGCTAACCCATCACCTTAGGAAGGCCCAAACAACCAAGAAAAATATCTGCAGGTCTCCAGCACATGCTGGAGACAAAGACCACGACAAAAGCCAAAGTTACCCATGTATGTGAGCTGCTGGGAGACTCCAGCAAAGCAAACCTCAGGGATATTAGCGCGCGTAGGAGAAAAGGTATCCTTCAAACCAATGCTGTTACCTATCTCATTCCTTTACCAGATCTTGCCATGAAATAGAGGAAGAAAGAAGGAGACGTGATAACCAAAGATATGAGATTATCACTGGAGCGGCTGTGGGAAGACTTCTGAACCCCCAAAATCTAGTATCTATGTATTGGGCATATGAGGATTTCACAAAACAGGGATGGATCGAAGGGAGAGAAAAGAAATGAAAGAGGAGACTTTGTAAAATTGGAGAGAACCTATTAGGATTTCTTGGGAATGAGAAGTTTTCAGCAGCTATAAAAGGGGGTATCCTCTACCCATTATCTCAATGACAACCAGATCCTGAGAGCAAGCATCATCTCTCATCCCTGAAACCCTATAATTTCGAGCCGTATTCCTCCATTTCCTCCCATTTTCTCTTATGGGAAGTCATTCCAGAGCTTGACAAAGCTTCGTCAGGTTGCCGGAAACTACTCAACACACCCATTGTTCTTCCCCCATCTCTCTCTCTCTTCAACGAACTCTCTTAAAATTCCTTCCCCCTACTTTAAAACCATTGTTTCTCATAGGAACTCACAACCCTCTCTCTCTTTAATGCTAAAGTCATGACTGCTGTGCTTCCATGCTACAAGCTTCTCATGCCAAGCTAAAAATCTATCTGTAAGCAATTGTTGGTTTCATTGGTGTAGGAGACCAAGGTGTTTCCTAAGGTTCAGTTACCCTTTCGAAGTACTCTTGATGTCTGATCCTTAAACTCAGGCCCATAAACAATTTTCACACATTTGGCTCTTTACAGCAGCTCACGCCCATCAGTAACTACTGGAAAAAAAAAAGCCCATACACTCCTAGCATTCATTGGCAACCAAATATTTTTTAGGTAATCGAAATAAGCTTTGTCCCACAAACTCATGACGTTTGGGTTTGGAAGAAGGGCTTGCCCTGCAGCAAGCATGGCACAACGTGTGGCGGGATTGACTTTGGGGTCATTAATTCAATGCTTTGAGTGGGAGAGAGTTAGTGAGAAGACGATTGACATGGCTGAAGGTAAAGAAATCAACATGCCTAAAGTTATTCCCTTGGAAGCTATGTGTAAAGCGCGCCCTATTATGAACAAGTTTCTATCTTGATCTATGAATATAATATGTTAGAATAGGCCTATTTGTGGAAATCCCTATAGTAAATGTTTGAACGAAATACATAATTAGATGCAGGACATGCATAGTCAAGCATTGTAATTTAGAACAAATATTTTACCTCCTCCAATAAAATCATTTTGCTAGGTAGCATGGATAAGGTACTGTTGAAAGGATTGATTCCTTTTGGAGCTTCAATCATTTCTCTCCTCAAATGTATGCAAAGGTTTATTTACATCGTCTATCGTAGTTTGTTTAGGATTTTGTAAACATTACAAAAAAAAAGTGGCAACAATCATCATTATTTGGTGACATTTGTTGGGGTAACTAAAGGCTTTACTCACCAAAAAGGCCTTTTGGGGCTACAAAATATGGTTTGCTTGGACTTCCGGGGCTACAAAATATGGATCTCCTCCAACCCAATAATATGATCATCTCCGACCATTGGAGTGGAAACCCAAATTTTTAGTTTTGAGCCCAAAATTCTTCTCCAACTCATATATTTTGGGGGGTGAAAATTTGGGGTGGAATTCCAGTCTAAATTTTACATGGACCGGTAATTTGTGTAGCGCATAAAGCTTTGTTTTGCAGCCCATGTGAAGAGAAAAAGGAGGTGGGCCAGTGTGATAGCAAAGCTGTCTGGCTAGCAGCCCTTTTGCACAACACATGGCAGCTTCATGAGAGAAAGACGTTGGAATCCAATGGCTGAAAAAAGCTGGGTATTTTTTTTATATTTTATTTTATTGCAAGAGTTGGGTTGTGATTGTTTTTATTTTTAAGTGAAATTCTATTATGCTTTGGAATTTTAA
Organism: Prunus persica; assembly: GCF_000346465.2. Taxonomy (NCBI): domain Eukaryota; kingdom Viridiplantae; phylum Streptophyta; class Magnoliopsida; order Rosales; family Rosaceae; genus Prunus; species Prunus persica. Next base: position 23,154,613 of record NC_034014.1, read on the forward strand.
TTTTTTTAGGTTAAAATGTTTACAAAATTAAATTACGAATGTTGAAATAAAAATAATGTCAAGAAAAATTAATGACAAAAAAATAATAATTATGGGTTAATCATTCTTAAACAATTTAATAGAGTTGTGGACTCAAATTATGAGTCTACAAGCTTGGAAGAAAAAATAAAATTTAAGTCTTAAAAATGCATAAATAGTTGTATTTTGGAAAATAAAAATTTGAGTTTAGCCCTAATATGATTGGAGATGTTCCAAAGGGCATGCTAACTTGTGGCTTCTTACAAGAACTGCTGTGAAATTAGTCTCCCCTCTGTCTCATAATCATAGCAGCAATAATGCAATGCATGAACAAGAAGAATACAGAAGTCTTTCAGCCAAATTAAAAAAATAAAAATCTAGAAGTCCTTGCTTAAATTTCAAAGCCATTCAGTTTACATGCAAAACTGTGAAGCTTCCGTGAAACCCATGCTTATCCAATTTCGGTCAATTTCATACAAACCAAACTGAAAGCCTTGTGTTGTTGTGTCGTTCACGTACCGGCTGACACCTAGTGGAAGATGTCGGAACGCCGTACGTTTTTTTTTTTTGGGGTAAAAAGGCGAAAGAATAGTTCGCTCTGTGCTCACCGCGTGGCTGCGTGTACGTACGTTGATTTTGGTCACAGTAGTCATGAATCCATGATGGAACATGTCGAACCTGGATGGGGCAACGAATAGTGGAAAGCAAATAAAGTGTTGTTATTTAAACTCTCATTTTCCTCCGTCCAAAAAAGAAAAGACAACAAATCTCATTTTTTTCCGTACTTTTAATCTTAAGCACATGGAAAGCGTTGTAAACGCAAAATTGGAGCCAAGCTTTGCTCTCTTCCTATGAAGAGGTTAAATTTGTGGGCCTTCTGATCAAGGGACAGAGCCAGATTCAAAGTTTCGGGGGGCAAAAAAATTGACATGTACCAAACATCTAGGGCAAGAAGAAAAAAAATATAGATTGCAGAAGAGAAATCAACATGCCTTAAACTTATTTTGAAATACGTTAAGCTTTGTAGCCATTTTGATTATTTTTTAAACCTATTTGGTTAGTTATGATAAGAATTAAGATTTTCCAACTAAATCTATCCAAGTATAGCTATTTATTTTTAATTTTTATACTAAAAAAATCAGTATCTACTAAAACCCAAAAAAGAAAGATATAAAAATCAGCAAAGAAAAGCCAATATAACTTCACATTATAACTCGAAATGAATTTATTAGGGTGGCCATTAATTTCAAACATGCAAAATCCTTTCAATATTTCACAATACATTGCCTTGATAGGTGAAAACTTAGAAAATATTGGAGGGGCAGGGCCACCACTCGCCTAAAGGTGGCTCTGTCTCTGCTTCTAATGTAGAATGACATGTGGAGGAGATCGAAAAGACTGTGAAACCTGGTTGTCAATCAGGTTTGAATTTGAAGTATCGATTTGGGCACATGTCGTTTCGAAGATGACGGTGAGACAATTCAAACTCACCGCTCTCCCATGATGTTGGAGTTTTTTTTTTTTTAACTAAATAAGGTTGTTTGCCAGGTCAAACTACATTTAAGTTTTGCAGCAGTAGTTTTTGAAATTGGGTTGCCATTTGATTGTCTTCACGCTGCCATTTACATACAACCCATTTAAAAAGAATACCAATAACTTATCATTTTCCTTTTTCTAACAATAAGAGAATTCACAGTTGGAAGGTGTATTTTTATGGATGTAAACTTATTTTTACATCTTTTTTATATTTTTGGGAGTTGTAAATGTAGTTTTTGCTATAATGAGAAAGATGTAAATCTATGTATAATTGATTTTGCTCATTTTTATCCATCTTTTCTCACATTTTTTCATATAGGCCCCACCTGAAATGTATATAAAAAAGGATGCACATGTGCATCTAAATTTGCATATCATTGTTGCGATGCAAATTTACAATCATTTACACCTCTCTATTACAAGTGATTCCGATCACAAATGATGTATATTTAATATACACCTTATTATACAACCCCCAAATGCTCTAAGTCAATTTCTTCATAATATTTTTCTTTATATTACTACTCCCACGTACCTTATATATAACCGCATATTCAAGTCCAAATGAAACCACAAAATATCAACCAATCAAGGAAAACAAACTATGGAAGACATCTTGTTCTGCACATCCCTCACTGTTATCTTCATCCTATTTACCTTCAAGTTTTTGGTCCAACCAAATCGAAGTCGTTACAAAAACATTGCACCAAGCCCACCTTCACTTCCAATCCTTGGCCATCTCCACCTCCTAAGACCCCCAGTCCACCGAACCTTCCACCGCCTCTCCCAAAAATACGGCCCCGTTTTCTCACTCTGGTTCGGCTCACGCCGGGTGGTCATAGTCTCCTCCCCGTCCGCAGTCGAAGAATGCTTCACCAAAAATGACATCGTTTTAGCCAACCGTCCTCGCTTGCTCATGGGCAAGCACGTAGGCTACAACAACACCACCATGGCAGGGTCTCCATATGGCGACCACTGGCGTAACCTCCGCCGCATCGGCGTCACCGAGATATTCTCCACCGCCCGACTCCAGACATTCTCCGGGATCAGAAAGGACGAAGTCAAACACTTACTACTTAAACTCTCACAAAACGCACGTGACGGTTTTGCGAAGGTGGAACTCAAGTCCATGTTCAATGAGCTCACCTTTAACATCATAATGACGATGGTGGCGGGGAAGAGGTACTACGGCGACGACATGTCGGTCGACAAAGAAGAGGCCAAGCAGTTCAGGCAGATTATGAGCGATGCGTTCCTTTATGGGAGCGCAGCGAACCCAGCTGATTTTTTGCCCATTTTGAATTGGGTTGGGAGAGGTGGTTATGAGAAGAAGGTGAAGACGTTGGCTAAGAGGACAGATGCATTCTTGCAGGGTCTGATTGATGAGCACAGAAGGAAGGGTAAAAATGGTACTACAATGATTGACCATCTTCTTTCCCTGCAAGAGTCGCAGCCTGAATATTACAACGACCAAATCATCAAGGGCCTTATTCTGGTTAGTCTAAAGTTATTCTCTCTCTTTGATTTTTTTTGTTATGATCATGTTTCATGTCTAAAATCAGTGCGTTTATTTATTATAGTGGGACATTGCTTGCTTCCCTTCAAACAATTGTTATTGTTCCACATATGGCTTACTTCTAGCAATCATCTCTAAATTATACTCATAGTTATATTTTGGTCATTCAACTCCTAACAAATATCCCAAATTATGTATCATGTTGCACCGTTGTTCTTTACCTTCAACTTTGTGACTTTTACTGTCAAAAATGAGAATAAATTCAGTAATTCATCCACAACCCTCCCTCTCCTCCACAGCCCTCCCCTTCTTCCCTGGCCACAACCCACACCTTCCTGCTCCTCTAAGTTTCAACCATCAATGTCCTTGAACTTGAACAAAACAAAATCAAGACAAAAGGCATGGTAAAACAAGGGATATGGGATTCCTTCTCTTTCCACTTCCATATTCAGCCGCCCACCTTCAAGTGGAGGTTGCTAAATGAAACAATAGGGGTCCATTTTCCTCAAAATATAGAGAAAAACATCCATATCCTCTCTCCTTTTCTCTCTTTTCTTTCTTTTATGGGTAATTAATATGATTGTACATTTACGGAAGTTTATGGTTGATGGTTACAGGGGAGGAGAAGCATTTGATTGGTCTTTCCCTTAATTTTTTTTCTTTCCTTTTTCTTTATTTTATTTTGTTATTTCATTTTTATAAATATGCAGAATGAATTTTTTAATTTGTTTATAAATTTAAAAGAAAAATAGACTGATTTAACGGAAGGGACTAATAGTGCAATATAATACACAATTAGAGACCTATAAAATTATTTTTGAGGTTGAATGATCAAAATATAACTACATAGTTGTGAGACTATTATTACAATTAAACCTTTAACCCATTATAATTTATTAAAGTAGGATACTCATAAAAAACGCACGAGTAAAATTTCCATAATTGGGAACAAGATAAAAACAAAAAAAACAAAACAAAAGAAGACAATATAATTGCAAAAGTCATGGCATAGCTAGTGTCCCACCACGTGTTCACATATTCACTCTTTTGTAGCTCTGGACGGTGACTCTTCAGCTTTTTCTATTGGACCAGATTGATTTCCAATTGGTCCTTTATCTTAATATAAGCTCGATAAATTTTACAGATCTTTATCTAGTTTTCACTACACTGTAATTTTTTATTCTGCATATTGTACAATATGCATTTTCATGGTTTATAATAAAAGTATTTTATTGTGGATTTGATAGTTTTTTTTCTTCTTAATAAATCAGGTCTTGCTATTGGCGGGCACTGATACATCAGCAATGACATTGGAATGGGCATTGTCTAATCTACTTAACAATCCGCACGTGTTAAAAAAGGTTAAAGCTGAGCTAGATGCTCAACTTGGCCAAGAAAACTTAGTGGATGAACCAGACCTCTCCAAACTACCGTACCTGCAAAGTATCATCTCAGAGACCCTCCGTTTATGTCCGGCTGCTCCGTTGCTTGTCCCACATCTTTCGTCCGAGGATTGTATTATTGGAGGATTCGATGTGCCACGTGACACAATGGTATTGATCAATGCATGGGCTCTGCATAGAGATCCTCAACTGTGGGATGATCCAGAAAGCTTCATGCCTGAGAGGTTTGAAAGTGGTGATAATTTTTCCCACAAACTCCTGCCTTTTGGACTTGGAAGAAGGTCTTGCCCTGGAGTAGGCTTAGCGCAACGTGTAGTGGGCTTGACTTTGGGGTCATTGATTCAGTGCTTCGAGTGGGAGAGAGTTAGTGAGAAGGAAATTGACATGACTGAAGATAAAGGACTCACCATGCCTAAAGCTGTTCCATTAGAGGCCATGTGTAAATCGCGCTTGATTGCGAGGAAGGTTCTATCTTAATATGTATGAATATAATAATAGTTATAATTGTTGTGTTATCAAAATAATTGGAACAGATAGTTTATGTCTTCCAATAAATTCATTTAACTAGGTGGCATGGCATGTATTGGTATTCTTGAAATAGTGATCCGTCCATTTCTCTCTTTGAGAGCAACTCCACTCATTTATTTTTAACCATGGTAAAGGAGGAGGTAGAGCAGTCACTATTCATAGTCATGGCAATGAAGGAGCTAGAGCAGCCATTATTCACATAAATAGTAATTTCCCTTGCGAATAGTATTTTGTGTTTTCACCCATTGCCATGGCTAAGGGCAATTACTATTCATTTTTTTGTTTTTTTACAAATTTTTTTTACCCCAATAATTAATTTGGATAATATTTTCGGATAAGATTTCTGGGTTCCTACGTGTCAATACTATTCATAATCGAATAAAATTTTCGGATAAGATTTTTAGTTTCAAATTTCGGATGAATTTCAAAATTCAAAATTCAGATAAATTTTTGGGTTCAAATTTAAGATGAATTTCAAAATTCAAATTTAAGATAAATTTGGGTTCAAATTTCGGATGAATTTCAAAATTCAAAATTCATATAAATTTGGGTTCAAATTTCGGATGAATTTCAAATTTCAAATAAGATTTTCATCCAATCAAATCAAGCCACGTGGCATGTCTATCTTGCCAAAATTTTCTATAAAACCAGAGGCTCAGCTTATACCTCTCTCACCACATCTTTCTATATTTTCATTTATCAGAGTTTAGAATTCATACTCCATTCATTTTCAATGGAAGATTTTAGGAGATGCTTGGAGATGCAAGAACGAGAAACAAATGAGAGAAACCGTAGAGCTGATGAAATCAATGAGTTGCAGAGACAAGTCGATGAACAAGTTGTCATAGCAGTGGCTTTGCAAGATGAAGAGAACCAAGGTCGTCGCCGTGGTTCACAAGTCGGCCGCCGCCTGAATGTGGACAGACATAGGCATTCTCGGGGTAAGAATCTTTTGGAAGATTATTTTATCCCAACTTCTTTGTACTATGATGTTGATTTTCAAAGGCGATTTAGAATGCAACCCCATTTGTTCAAAAAAGGCATGCATGATATTTGCAATTATGATGCATACTTTGTTCAAAAGTATGATGCTGCTGGGGTTTTGGGGCTTCTTCAGGAGCAAAAGCTTACAGTTGTTATACGAATATTGGCGTATGGAGCATCTGCTAATCAGGTGGATGAGATTGCCCAGATGGGAAAGTCCACTACGTTGGAGGCTTTGGTAAGATTTTGTCAAGCAGTTGAAACTCCAATGGGCGTTTTGCCTTACAATTTCCTCCAAAAACTTTGAATTATTATTGCTTGAATTACCTGCTTTCTTTGTCTTCGCAGCCTTTCGGCCAATGGGCCTCGGTTCCTTTTCGATGAGCGAGTCTTGACTCATAGGGGAATCAAGATGTGAATCCGATGTCGTTGAATCACGGAGTGGCGTCTCGTTTAACACAACGACGGGACCCGTCAGAATAATTATGAAGCGTTTGCAATATTTCACCACCTCCTAACATTCATGATGGTTGAAACTTTTTTTGCCACCCCCAGTTGCACCGAACCACATCTGTGCTTGAATCATCTATTTAGCAAAAAAAGGGAAATGCAAAAAATATTTAAAATATATTGGATATGCAAGTAACTAAAAATAATAATAATGGAAATACAATTAACCTTACAAATAAATTGGAAGTGCAAGAAATATTAAGAAACAATTGGAAATGCAAGAACATATTGAAAATACAAGAAATATTAACAACATATTGAAAATGCAAGAAATATTAACAAAATATTTAAAATGCAAGAAATATTGTCAAAATATTTAAAATGCAAGAAATATTAACAAAATATTGAAAATGCAATAAATATTAACAATATATATATATATTAGGAGATTAAACTTAATAAAACGAAAATTACAAAATACTTACCTCGTTAGTACGATTTTCCCCGCTTCTATAGTTGTCTATCGCTTTTGCCAAGGCATCTCTCCATTTTTCCAACTCTTTATTGAGAAATTTCCACCTACTAAACAATGTCATTTCCGTACGAGTCAACCCCGGAATTTTTTTTCACATATGAAAAAATTTCATCTCAATGCCTGACACGGAACAATGACAAACTTGGAGCCAAGCCTCACACAAGGAAACATCTTCCATGGTGCTCCACGCCCCTCCGGTTTCGATAGAAGAAGCCATAAAAATACAAGGTGAAAGAGAGGAAAATGTTGAGTAAAGAGTGAATAATAGTAGAAGTATAATAAAATGTATGAGGATTGGTGTTGAAAGTGAAGGGTATTGATAGGTACTTATAGAAAAAAAAATCAAAATTTTTTAGTATTTTTTTTAAAGATATTTTTTTTTCATAATTTTATTGCCAAAAAAATGTTAGCCGTTGGATTGGATTCGGAGAAGCATATTGGAGCAGTGGGGGCGTAACACGTGGCTTCTATCATTTGGAGATTGCGTCGCGCCAACGGTAAAAAAAATTTAAACCAGAGCGATGACGTCAGCGCGACGTTGCACATGACGTCACAACGCGCAGGCTCGACTTTGGGTTGAACTGGCCTTCGGACCAGCTCGACTTTGTAGGACCCACTCCCAACTCGGGCTTGGGCTCACCGCTTGTAAGTATCAAAGACAAATGTACATTTATTTTATTCTTTAGCTGGTCGAAGCTACAAAAATAAGCTGAGTATTGAAATGGAGGGGTGAATCAGAAAGTGAGGGTGAGGAAGCTAAAGGTGGAGCTGCGGGGTATAGACTGGACTTGATCTATATTTAGGAATGGACAATACTTAACTCCACTCCCAGACCTCTATGTCTGCGCATTTGACATGGACCAATTGTTTGGTTCTTCTCTCATACAAGAAAAATAGATTGAAGTTGATCTCCATTTTTCGTCGTCATTTTCCAACTGCCGGTCTCCGATTGCCGTCCACCATAATTTGGAATTCTAGATCTAGATCCATCCCCTTCCCTCGGTTATGATAAGAATTAATTCAATGAAACGTTAGCATGGGACCCTATATATGTTGGAATATAAGGAAGTAAATAAATAATAATAATAGGCAACCCCACAGCATGTTTTAAGGCTACCACTGCATGTTTCAAGGTCGCATAAGGTCCGTGGATAATTGAAGAGTCGCCAACCTTTTCTCTTTTTTCTTGTCTTAATATACTCGCAACTTCGCCCAATCTGAACTTCTAGATCACTTGAGCGTCAAAAAAACGTAACCTACCTGCTTAATATATACCTCATATATAACCCTTGTGCATATCCCAAAATCAGCCAAAATCAACCCACCATGGAAGACATGTCATTCCACAGAAGCACGTCCCTCATTTTCATCATTTTCCTCACTTTCATTAACTTCTTCCTCCAAAGAAAACGACGTCGTGAAAATCAAGAAAACTACCCACCAAGCCCACCTTCTTTGCCCATCATCGGCCATCTCCACCTCCTAAAGCCTCCGCAACATCGAGCCTTCCACCGTCTCTCCCAAAAACACGGACCCATTTTTTCTTTCCGGATGGGTTCACATCCTATGGTTGTAGTCTCCTCACCCTCAGCCGTACATGAATGCTTCACCAAAAAACGACATTGTTTTAGCAAACCGTCCTGTATTGATCATCGACAAGCACTTATTCTACAACAACTCCACTATGATAACGTCCTCATACGGCGATCACTGGCGCAACATTCGCCACATCTGCGCCATCGAGATCTTCTCTTCTGCTCGCCTCAACGCTTTCTTGAACATCAGCAAGGACAAAGTCAAACACTTGCTACACAAACTTTCACAACAGTCATCATCACGTCAAGATGGTTATTTTGCAAAGGTGGAGCTCAAATCTATGTTGTCTGACCTGACGTAGAATATCCTAGTGACAATGGTGGCGGGCAAGAGGTACTGTGCCAGGCAGTTCAAAGAGATTATTAACCAGGTCACGAAGTATGCTGGGGTACCGAACCCAGGAGAAATTTGGCCCATTTTGAATTGGATAGGGTATGAGAAGAAGATGATGATGAAGTTGGGTGAGAGGACAGATGTGTTCTTGCAAGGGCTCATTGATGAGCACCAGATGAAGAAGAGTACGTAGACCATTTGCATTCTTTGCAGGAACAGCCCGAGTATTAGACGGACCAAATTATCAAGGGTTTTATACTGGTTAGCTCAAAATTCAATCATATATATATATAGGATCGAGGGACACATATTTTGACACACATTCCATTAACCATTAAATTACCATGCTTTTAAAAAACTTAATGTGCATTGTTAACACGACAATCATTTCCAGGACTTGTTACCGGCAGGCATTGATACATCATCAGTCACATTGGAATGGGCTATGTCAAATCTGGTTAACCATCCGGATGTTTAAATAAAGCTACAACTGAACTTGATGCTCAACTTGGCCAAGAACGCTTAGTGGACGAACCAGACATCTTAAAACTACCCTACTTACAATGTATAGTCTCTGAGACCCTTCGATTGTGCCCACCTCCCCCAATGTTAATACCACATGTTTCATCTAATGAATGCACAATTGAAGGATTCAAAGTGCTACGTGACACGACGGTATTGGTAAATGCATGGGCCATACAAAGAGACCCTAACTTGTGGGATGATCCTGAAAGTTTCAAGCCTGAGAGGTTTGAAAGTGGTAAGGATTTGTCACACAAATTTATGCCATTTGGACTTGGAAGAAGGGCTTGCCCTGGAGCGGGCCTTGCCCAACGTGTTGTCGGTTTGACTTTGGGGTCGTTGATCCAATGCTTTGAGCGGGAGAGAGTTAGTGAAAAGGTGGTTGATATGACTGAAGGTGAAGGGCTTACCATGCCTAAACTTGTGCCATTGGAGGCCATGTGTAAAGTACGTACAGTCGTGAAGAAGGTTCTATATTGATCTCTTCTCTATATAACATGTAAAATCGCTATTTATGTAAGCTTGTGATACATAATTGAATCAGTTATGTATTTATATGTAACGTTTGTTAAGAAATAAAGAGCACGATGTCAGGCATTTGTAGACCCTGTTCTTTCTCTCGTGGGAAATTGGTACCCCATGCCATACGGGGCTAAACATAAGCAGCAACCAATACACCCTGTGGAAAAATTACTCAACGGACGTTTGGGCAGTAAGGAGTGATTGGTACAAATAATATTATTGTACTTTGTAAAGGCTGAAATTCTATAGCGACATGTCACAAACCTTTTAAATAAAAAAAGGGGCTGAAAGAGAGAACAGATTTAAACTCCTGTTGAGTTGTATACCACATGTCACAAATCTAAGAAGAAAACAGCGACACATGAGATTTGAGAACAGAAAAATTGGACTCGAAATTTTATAGCCACACAAAATATGTACTCCCCTTTATTCATTTAATACATTCTTCCTTCTTCTTCTTTCATTTAATACATTCTGCCTTCTTATTCGTCATTTAATCCCCTCGCCAACTTTGCCTAGAAATCTAGATCACTTCATTTGCTTTTAGGACACGTGATTTGACCAAAACGTATGCGAAGATGAGTGATTGTCCAAAATTGGAGAAAACCTTGCCAACGAATATCTCACATGTAAAGATGATCTGTCATGAGTCTTGATCACTGCATTGACACGTGATTTGGCCAAAACGTACGGAAACAACCATTATAAATATCTGCCCACACGAATTGCCCAGTCAACCAAAAATCGAAAACATGTTGTTCATGTTCGACACATGCAATATGTCCCTTATTTTCAACTTCTTCCTCCAAATTAAACGACAACGTCTAAATGTGAAAAACCTCCCACCAAGCCCACCTTGTCTGCAATCCTCTGCCGCCTCCATCCCTAAAAACCCCACTCCACCGAACCTTCCACCGTCTCTCCCGAAAACATGGCACTATTTTCTCTCTCCGGCTCTGCTCAAATCTCGTCGTTGTAGTCTCCTCACCCTCCGCCGTACACGAATGCTTCATTAAAAACGGCATCCTCCTGTCCTGGCCAATCGTCCTTACACGATCATCGGCGAGCATTTAAACTACAACCACACCACCATTATCACTGCCCCATATGGAGACCACTGGCGCAACCTCTGCCGCATCGCCGCCATTGAGATCTTCTCCTCCGCCTGCTTCAACGCATTCGCCAGCACCAGAAATGACCAAGTCAAGCAGTTACTGTGCAAGCTCTCACAAAACGCGTGGAGCTCAAGTCTCTGATGTCCGGCCTGCGTATAATATCACAATGACAATGGTGGCAGGGAAGAGGTACTATGGGGACGATGACGTGGCAGACAAAGAGGAGGCCAGGCGGTTCATATAGATCATGGAACAGGCCGTTGCGTATACTACGTTACCGAAGCCAGGATCCATTGGATTAATATTTTCTGGGGGGGTATGAGAAGAAGGTGGTGAAGTTGGCGGAGAAGACATGTGTTCTTGATATTGTTATTAGCGGGTACCGATACATCATCAGTCACATTGTAATGGGCAATGTCCAATCTCCTTAACCATCCGCATGTGTTAAAAAAGGCCAGAGTTGAATTAGATGCCCAAGTTGGCCAAGAATGCTTAGTGAATGAACGAGACATCTCCAAACTACCTTACTAACAAAGAATCATCTCCGAGACTCTCCGGTTGTCTCCACCGGTCCCACTATTAGTACCACATTTTTCATCCGGCGATTGCACAGTTGGAGGATTTGAAGTGTCACTTGGCACGACGGTGTTGGTATGCATGGGCCATGCAAAGAGACCATAAGTTGTGGGATAATCCGGAAAGCTTCAATCCCGAGAGATTTGAAAACGGTGAGGATTTGTCGCACAAATTCATTCCGTTTGGATTTGGAAGGAGGGCTTGCCTGGAACGGCCATGGCGCAACGTGTGGTAAGCTTGACTTTGGGGCCGTTGATCCAATGCTTTGACTGGGAGAGAGTTAACGAAGTAGTCGTTGACATTGTTGATACTAGATGTATGAATCGAAGGACACTTTTGGCTCATATTGTGGGGGCGAACGCAGCTGACTTCTTCTCCATTTATTGAGTTGGGAGTGAAGTGATGCTTATGAGAAGAGGGTGGTGAAATTGGGCCAAAGCCTAATTGATGAGTGCATGTTGTGAGGACCATAATTAAAATTTAATCTAATTCCGAGATTTAATAAAAGAAAACCACCTTATTTAAGGTCATCTTCAGTTATAGGCTTAAATGTAGTCCAGGGCTAAAAATTTAGCCCCCTCAAAATATTAATTTTTTTTATTATAAAATAGTGCAGGGCTACATTTTTCCATCTCCAGTCATGAATGGCTATAATATTTTAGGATCCTTCATATTTTATTATTTTTATAAAGAGGAGTGGGGAGTGTTTTAATGATTGGTTGTTAAAAAGCACATGGATGAGGCCCAATATAAATTTAGTCTAGGCCAAAGGTGGGCTACATTTGGCTCGATTGGAGGGCTAAAGGGCCAAATGTGGCCCTCTAAATTTGGCCAAAATTTTATTTAGCCCATGGCTAGAAATGAGTTTTGCATTAATTTAGGGCTATATTTAGGATATAGCCCATGGCTGGAGATGGCCTAAGGTTGTGTTTTTGGTCAAACCTTAATTAAGGTTTATAACTCAATTCGTTAAAGTTTAACTTATGAGAACATCTACAATCATGCTCTATATATTTTTTTTAAATTTATGTTTACAATTATGCTCTCTAAAAGAGTGTTGCTATTTTCACCCATCTGTCCTATTTTCCCAACTCACTTTATCTTCAAAATTTTAAAGACAAATTTACCCATTTATAAAATGACTTCAAAGAACTTAGGGACTGTAGGGGCTTTTTTCTTCCGGCAGCTACAAATGGGCTGGGCTGTCGTAAGGAGCGAATTGATAAAATTATCCTATGTGTCTGAGTTTAAAGATTAAGCCCCAAGAATACTTTGAAAGGATAGTGAAGCCTTAGGAAACACCTTGGTTACCTTCACCAACAAAAATAACTATTCTTGGCTTGGCATGAGAAGCTTGTGGCATGGGAGCTGAGCATTCATGAGTTTAGCACTGAAGAGAAAACTAAGTGTTCCTGTAGGAAAATGATGAATAGAGCACAAATTTGCTGGGTTTTGCAGGTGAGAGAGGAAGTTTGCTCTCTGGATGTAATTATTTTAGCTAGTGATGAAGCAGTGGGTGTGCTGGGTAGTTTCTGGTAGCTTGACGAAAACTCTGTCAAACTTTGGAAAAGTTTACCAAAAGGTAAAATGGGGAGAGATGAAAGGATGTGGCCCGAAATTGCAGGGGCTTCAGAGGTGAGAGATAAAGTTTGCTCTCTGGATGTGGTTGTGGCTAGTGGTGAAGTATTGGGGTTTTGGGTAATTTTTCAGCAGCTTGACAAAGACAATGACTTACCAGAAGAGAAGATGGGAGGAGATGGAGGAATATTGTAACACCCCGACCCCGAATTTAACCCTTATTTAATTATTTAATTATTTAAGGGTATTTTAGTCATATTTTTAACCGGAGAGAGTTTGGGGTAGTGACTAGTATTTTTGGATAGGTCGTACTGAGACGAGTTCATAGACACGTAGTGGGTTCGAATCGAAGTTGTAACGAGAGAGATATGGTCAAAAGAAACCTAGTGGCACAATCGTAAATATTTTGAAATGGGATTTTTTTATAAAAATCTGGTTTTCTCTCTCTCTCTCTCTCTCTCTCTCTCTCTCTCTCGCTCTCTCTCTCCCGCGATCTCTCTCCCTCTCCCGTCGGCTCTCTCTCTCTCTCTCTCCTCGTAACTCCGGCCACCGGCCGCGGCTGCGGACGGGGCCGGTACCAAAAGAACCGGCTCGGCCTCGGCGTCACGACCCAGCTCACCCCCGACATCGTCCGCCGCTCCAGCCGCCGGAAAATGGCGATTTTTGCCCGGATGTCGCCCGATCTTCACGGCCGCTGATCTCCCTCCTCCGGCCACCAATTCCGTCGACCCAGGTATGGATTTTGAACCTCTCGAGCTGCTCTAGCTGATGGTTGGGTAGGATTAGATCGATTCTTAGCGTAGCTAACTCAATTTTCGAATTGAAAATCGGCCGAAACTTCGGCCGCCGTGATCGGCCATTACCGGCCACTTTTTGGGGTAGTTCCAAGAACAAAAGTGGCTCCAAATAGGGTGTTATACCTAGGGTAGGAGTTTGGAGCCGTGATTTTGAGATTTTCCGACGAAGCATTATCGCTTTGGGCACCCACGCGCTGCCGGCGCGTGGGCACTGTAGAAAAAGTAGCGATGTGTTCTGATGAGATCCTTAGGTTGTCACGAGTGCGTAGGATTTTGCGGATCTCAATTCGGACGTCGTTTGACTATCGAACGGATAATCGCATAGTGTGCGTTATCCGGGTTCGATAGGTTGGGACCGTTGGATGGTCTCAAATTTAATATATGTTAATCTAGGTATTTCTAGGATCGTGTAGGAATTCACGGATCGTGAATCGGAGCTCCGGATGTTCCGAATAATAATTTAAAGTTTATATTTTATATTAACCGTCAGATCGTGCGATCGTGAGAAATTCGACCGTCTGATCTGAACCAAACTCGCAGGACAAGTGTCCTATACCTGGTAGAACCCATAGGGACTTCCGGATCGAAAATTGGAGGTCGTGGGTTCCGCAGGTCTGGTTGACCAGGGTTAGAGTAGTTTGACCTTTGGTTGACCGTGAGTCTCCCGGAGTAATCTCACCTTTCTAGGGGGATTATCGGGTGCTAGATGATTGTGGAGGGTTACACAATTTTAGAATTAATTTATATAACTATAATTATATATGGTTGTACAATGGTACAACAGAGTCTAGAGTGTCAGTTTGGAGTGCTATACGCACTACTTTAGGTACCTCCTCGGATGTTGGTTTCACTACAAGTACCAAGTGAAAGTTAGGTCCCGCGTGGCGTAGGTTATCCGGCGTTGGGACAGGCCCCATACGTGGCGTTGGTTGTACCGGCGTATGGGGAGCTATGTAATATGATGTTCAGGTCTCACGTGGCGTAGGTTATCCGGCGTTGAGACAGGCCCCATACGTGGCGTTGGTTGTACCGGCGTATGGGGAGATTATGTGATATTGTGTTGAGGTCGCACGTGGCGTAGGTTATCCGGCGTGGCGACAGACCCCATACGTGGTGTTGGTTGTACCGGCGTATGGGGAGATTTGTGATATGATATTGAGGTCCCGCGTGGCGTAGGTTATCCGGCGTTGGGACAGGCCCCATACGTGGCGTTGGTTGTACCGGCGTATGGGGAGGTATTATGATAGTATGGCATGGTCGCACGTGGCGTAGGTTATCCGGCGTGTTGACAGGCCCCATACGTGGCGTTGGTTGTACCGGCGTATGGGGAGTTTATATGAAATCCAGAGAAATGAAATAAGGTATCGCCCAAGTGTGGAATTGGGTTTTAGGGAAGAACTACGTGTGGCTTGATCCCTCAAGGAGGGTACGTAGGCAGCCTAAGGTTATTAGGTGCAGCCGCAGACTAAATATTAGTCATATTTGGTATTTGAATTGTTTGGTAGTTGTTTGAGAATTATTGGAAGGCCGAAGGCCATTTATGAGAATTTGCATGAAATTATATTGTGCATGCTGCCAGTTGTGGATATTAAATGCGTTTTTATGCAGGTTGAAATTTTGGGAAATGTCCAAATTATAGGGGAGACTCTGCCGAAATTTCGGCATGAAGTCTCGGTTTTTAGTAAGTGGGCCTAACATCGGGGTGATGTCAGGAATTCCAAAGGGTTCGTCTCGGATTTTGAGAAAATTCGGGGCGGGTCCTTTCAAATATGGCTCGAAATTGCAAAGGTTTCAGGGATGAGAGATGATGCTTGCTCTCTGAATGTGGGTTGAGATGATGGATAGGAAATGCCTCTTTTTATAGGCGCTAGAAGCTACTCTTTTCTAAGAAACCCTAATGGTTTCTATCTAATTTGGCCAAGCTTTTTCCTTCATTTCTCATCCATTCCCTTGACTTATCTTATTTGGTGAAATTCTCTTTGCCCATTTGCATAAAATCAGGGATTTTTGGGAGCTCAATGCTCTTCCCACAGCTGCCTCAGTGGAGAACTCCCATTTTCAGCCATCTTTTTCCTTCTTTTCTCCCCTATTCTATGTCTAGATCTGATTAGGGGAAAGAAATGGGTATGTACACTGGTTTGAAGGGTGTTTTGCTCAAGTATCCTTTGGTTTTTTCGAATAGCTTGCGTTGGGTTTGTCTTTGGCCATGTGCTGGAGATTCCCAGCAGCCTGCAGATGTGAGTGGCTTTTGGCTTTTGTCATGGTTTTGTCTCCAACCATGTGCTGGAGACTTTCAGATATTTTGTTGGTCACTTGGGCTATTTTTTAAGGTAATGAGGTAGTTCACTAAAGAGATGGGCCAACTTTCCAAAGTGATGGCTATTTTTTCTTAGGTAATGGACTATTTCTCTCTTTTATACTTACCCACATATTTGGGCTTAAGAAATGGGCTTGAGTTTCGGGGCTCCCAAGTAGCCTAAAACTTCCATTTCTCGGCTCATCAATGGGCCTCATGAAAACTCGTAACCATCCATACCACAACCTGGTCAGCAAGCCCCAGGCATTCGCATGGTTTGGGCCCACTTAAGCTTGTAGCGTGGCGTGCTGCTTATTTGCTTGACATGGCACGTGTGCAAGCGCATATGACGAACTCTTGGGTACTTAAGTTGGGTTTCTTCCTAAGTTAGGTGTCGTACTGGGCCAGAAATATATTTGGGCCCAGCCTTGAATTTTTTGGGCCTCAACATTAGCCCCCTTGATTATTGGGGCCATGAGTGTGTATTGAAATGGTCCGAATAATCAATTGCCAGCCCAAATTAAGTTGCAGTGGCATGGCATGACATGGGTTTAGGAGCAACTCAAAGATGACCAGTTAAGGGCCTCTGAAATTACAGCAAGGTCTTTTCCGGAAAGGTTGGAGGGGTCGCAATGGTCCTGCTTAAAACCTAATCATTCTTAAACACCGAGGGTGTTGCCTTAAAGAACTTTCCCAGACACTGTAATTTTGGAGGTCACTTACTAAAATTACCAAGAGTTGGCCTATTTTGTGGCATGACAGAGAAGGAAAATTTTGTGGATTAGCTCAAAATAACTTAGCCTGCATGATTTATTTGCTTGAGTGGCTAGAGAGGCTTGATTTTGCATGATTGTGGTTTGCAAGAGTTGCATTGACTTGGTATTGGCATGTATGCTTGATGTTGGCATGTATGCTTGGTATTTGGCTTGGATGCTTAGTATTGGCGTGTACACTTGATTTTAGCTTGTATGCTTGGATGCTTGACTTTGGCTAAGGTAGCATGGTTTAATATAGCTTTTGGGACATTTAGCGTGGTGGATGTCATT